>NC_079908.1:11262207-11497567 GCF_024868665.1 Triplophysa rosa
GAATTTGAAAACTGTTATATCTCAGAAGGGAGTGAAGAGCTTACATTAAACAGAACACTGTTTACAGTTTACACTACTTACGCATCAGTGTAGCCAGAATATTTCTTTCCCTTCTTTTTTGTGATGGGCTGTCCATCATCATCCACAATGAAATCGTCTATATCTGTAAAAATAAAAGCAAAACAAATTTGTCTACAGAATTCCTATAAGCATTTACGGGAGCTGAATAAGAGTAAACATCTGTCCTACCTGATTCCTCATCATCTTCCTCCTCTTCATCATCCCCTGGAGGTCGTGTGCTCACAGCCTCTCCGTCCTCCAACTCTCCATCTCCGTCTCCATCCCCAGTGAAGATCTCATCAGCGATCATGTCCTTCTCATCATCTTCCCCCTCATCATCCATGGTTTTCACACGCGAGTATTTCTTTTTCTGGCCACACACAAGGGAATGTCAGACGTTACCATCTTTTCTCTAAACGTACTTAAACTTAAAAATTCAATGAACAAGCATAGTTAGGAACATTGATGACTTACCCTCCTCTTGACTTTAACTCCCAGATTCTCCTCGATAAGGTCCAGATCATCATCGTCCAGATAGTCATCATAACCTGATAGGATTTTTAAATAATCAATTGAAATAATATTGCAGATTTTAGAGATGATGCATCTTGATAGTTTGTAACCTGTTTTGCCTTTACATTTATACAAAAAAGACTCCACCAATAAGTTGCTTTTTAAACTTACTCCGTTTCCTGCGGCGATGGCGGACCTCTTCATCAGAGTCACTTGCCTCTCGCCCACTTTGCTGTTCTCTCCCTCCTTCCTCCTCTTCTTCCACATCACCATCATCTATAAGTCCTCTCAGGTTACCGTGTTCGTCCTGGTCTTCAGTATTCTCTTCTTCTTCCTCTTCTGAAGAAACACAAAGGCATGTTATGAATTATAATGCCATTTATCGCAAACAAAATAAAGTGAAAATGTGTTTTTGAAAAGTCTTAAATGGAGCATCTTACCATCATCTTCCATAAATCTTTGTGTCTTCTTGGGCTTCAGATCCTTTTCCTCAAACTCCTCCTCTGACTCCTCAGCCTCGCTCTCGATGAAGTCAGACATGTTTGCAAGGTCTGCGTAAAAATATAAAATGCCACTGATGTGCCAACACAACCCTTTTCTAATAAGAAATGGGTTATTCTTTGCAATCAAATTGCTATACACATAGATGCTACGAACATTAAATATGTTTCTTCAGGAAAGCAGAGAGACTTCAGGTGGTTAAAAAGTGTCACTGACAATAAAAAAGATCTTAAACACACTATAAATATATTGACAATTCAGACAAACCCTAAAAATCATAAAAATCTAAAAATAATTTCAGCCTGAGAATTTCATTGCAACATATGGGTGAAGATAACTGCCATTGGAAACTGATTAAGCTTTACAATTGTCCTAAGCAGTTATACAACGAAAATGACCAGTAAAATATGACACATTGCTCGAAGTAAACAAAGCAAGGACTGGATCACATCACAAAGATCAGTTTTATTCGTCGGTTACCTGAACGATCTTATTATTGCAAATAACTCATTTACATGTTTGAAACGGCATTTGACAAACACATATCAGCTAACGTTGTTAAAAACCACAACAGGATAATGAACTTGAAACCCGTGAGAACATCTAACTAAATTTGCGAAATCAACGAACTTAAAAAAAAACACAAATATAACATTTACATTACTATTGTGTAATGATTAACCAAAAAGTAAGTAAACAAAATGTGTTAACGCACTATCTATCCTTTAACGTTAAACAGTAAAAAGATCCAGGGCCTTATGCTAACAGCTAACCTGTGAGCTAAAATAAAGCAACCAAAGGTAACCCATGCAACTTTACAAAACACAGCACAGAAATTAAATATCGATCATAAAATCACACTTACGTTCCCTTGCGAGGCGGCTGGATTAAATACGTGAAAATAAGATCTGAGATGAAGAAATAAGCGTCACTTCTACACAGCTTGCTAGTGACAACAAAAAATGGCTGAGGGATACAGCGCTAATTCTGCTTCCTGTATACACAGATTTGACTTCCGGTCCAAATTAGTCCGTGGATGTGTCGACTGCGCAGATTGATTATCAAATGACACCCAAGTACCGCGAGAGCAGATTGCTTTGTTTGCTTTCGAATCAGTCTCGCGGGACGAGCGGTCTGCGCAGCGCCGCAGCGCCGACAAACACACCCAAAAGTCTTTTAATGATACGTTACAATTATTATCTTGTTGACGTTTATGATATAATATAACAGAGGGAAAATATTATGAACTTTTTATAACGAAAATACTAAATATATTAAATGTCTTAGTTATCTGTAAATTTGTAAAAAGCTTTGTACAGAGTAACTCCAAACCGAAAGATGGCGCTCTATTCTGCACTTCTTCATGCGCCGGTCCATATGACGTAATGTAAGGGTTTTAAAGATTATTTTCCCAAGGACTCGGCAAAGTTCAAGCCATGGATAGTTTGGGGTTTATTCGGGTCCAGATACCAATAACAGTGTTATTATCGTGTATGTTTACATTGTCCTCCGGCAGCGAAATGAATTTTGTGACGTGCGGGTCAGTGGTAAAGCTGCTCAATGTAAAACACAACGTCAGATTACACTCTCATGATGTCCGATATGGATCTGGTGAGTTACTCTCTTGAGCTAACGTTATATAATCTGATTTGTGTTTAAGGTCGTGGAACTAAAATGTGCTATTTAGAAAAGGAATTTAATGCTTATACAAATATCCCCCTTTCAACTATTAATTATTAGATACACAATCTAATTTAGATACATGAACAAAATTGAAAATTGTAATAATTAAGTTACGCACTGACAAGCAACAACAACAAAATAACAACAATAAAATAAAGTGCTAAAAAGGAAGTCACTTTTTCTTGTCCTTTATAAAGGGGTGATGAAATCATTGTGACTTTTTTTGTATAAGTATTTGCAATTTACAGAGTAAAACATTCACCATAACTGGCCAAAAGTTAGCTGCCTACCTACATTTTTGCCCCAAAATGGTCTCTGGGTAGGCAGCTCACAATGTGCTGGGACACATTGTCTGTTTGGAGTATTATCTCTGTTTGGTAGCTGTCAAAGTGATTGTGTTGAATTCCAGGTAGTGGTCAGCAGTCAGTGACAGGTGTGACCACAGTGGAGGACAGTAACAGTTACTGGAGTGTGCGGGGCACCACTCAAGCTGTATGTCACAGAGGGACTCCTGTAAAATGCGGTCAGAACATTCGTCTCACCCACGTCAACACGGGCCGCAATCTGCACAGCCACTACTTTACCTCTCCACTTTCTTCAAATCAGGTATTAACACCTAAACTTCTTTATTTACTTTACGTTGCACTTGAAAACACAATGAAAAATCATTGTAGGCCTGTTTACAAATCAGCTTAAAGCTTACTTATAATCTTTTCACTTTCAGGAGGTCAGTGCGTTTGGTGAGAATGGCGAGGGTGACAATCTTGATGAGTGGACCGTTCTGTGCTCCGGCTCAGTTTGGAAGCGTGAGGAGTCTGTTCGGTTCCGCCACACAGCCACTGAGGCTCTGCTGTCTGTGACCGGTGAAGAGTACGGCAGACCTATTCATGGCCAGAGAGAAGTGCACGGAATGATGATCAGCAGCCCTCACAGCTACTGGAGAACAATGGAGGGCATCTTTATGAAACCGAGTGAAACTGGATTCAGGGATTTCAGCAGCCCACTACACACAGAGTTTTAGAGAAACAGTTTATACAGTACAAGACCTGCTGGACTGTTTGTTTCGTTTAGTTTTGTTGTTTAACTCTAAAGTAATAGTTCACCCGAAAAGAAACTTATTTCATCAATTTACTCACTCATCATCTGTACTGTTACTGTATGATTTTCTTTCTTCTGTGCAACATAGAAGGAAATACTTTGTAGAATGTTAGTTACTGTCAGTATTCTTTGAAATTACTCCTTATGTTCCACTAAAGAAAGACAATCATACTGATTTAAAATGTGAGGGAAAGAAAATAATGACCAATGTTTTATTATTGGGTGAACTGTTTCTTTTATGTGCAAAAGTTGATCAGATTGTGCCTCGTTCTTATTTTAACACTTGAATTATACAACGCTATATTGTAGTCAACATACAGTATAATGCAGACTTATGCATTTCTTTCATTGCTTTAAGCAAAAGTTTTTTTTGGTCTTATTTTTGAAAGGTGGTGTTATATTTTCAAACTCAATAGATTTTATAATCACAGAGCGAAAGTTCAATGTCAGTGTTTTAGCCTAACTTGTGGCTTGAACATATTGTGCTCATCTATTAGAATATTTATTGATTATTGTAATATTTTATAAAAAGCATGGCCATCTGTTTGTACCTCATGGTAGCCTAATACGTTTTCACACAGAAACCAGCTAATGTATTTCACTTGAAGATTACAGGATGCGCTTGAAGCTAGATTTCCAGGAGGAGAACCGAGCACTCTTGCGCTATGCTAACCTCAGATTTAGAGGAAAACCTATAAAACTGCTGGTAAAAGTATTTCATAATACTTTTGGTACTTACGTTAGACTGGTTATGTTTTTTAGGTAAGCTTGTATCTTTAGATAGAAGAAATAAGGTGATATTCAGAATGTACATGTAAGTATACTTTTTTTTTAAGTGACACTTAAATTAATGTCTGGTTTTAAATGTATAAACCAAAACATATTTTAAGAAGTGCCTTTTATTGAGTATATATTTACTCTAATTATTACATATAGTCTAGGTGCTGTACAGCTTATGACACACCTTTAATGCCATTTGCACAATGTGGTGTTTTGACTATTATTATATATTATAGAATAAGATGTCCTGTAAACCATTATTTTGTTTACATAGTAAGATGTTGTCAGTGTACAATGTCACACAGTGTTAATTTCTACACATCTACAACGGAGAACACAGTTAAATCAATAAACATGTTCATGCTGGAAAACAGATTTTTTAATATTTGAATGTTTCTATGTTTTCTCAAGACTTGTATGTGTAAAATGTTATTTTTTAGATGCTTTATTTAATAGAGTTTACAGCTCCTTTATTGTCTTTTATCTGCGCATATCTAATCTGCAAGGATTCGACAGCTATGTGTAGAAAAACAATAGCCTTATAAAAGAAAATCATCTTAAATATACAGTATATTTACATATTTTGTCAACTTTTCAATTTTCAGTGGTTTTAGTTAGACTCAATTCATTAACTGCATACTTAATGTAATATAGCAAAAAAGGAAGGAAAAAATGCATTAGAAATGACATCAAAAATTAAATTTTTTGCTTCATGGAAGATTATTGAAATTGTTTACACATTCTGGTTTTGGTTTAATAGTATTTATTGAATGACATGATATTTACCAGCATGAAGTCAACTAGGTCATTCACAGTCTTGTTTTATCTGCAGGGTTACTGTAGAATGTTTTTTTTTGTAACAATAAGGGATAGTTCGCCCACATGATGGCAATGCGACATCAAAGTGGCAAAAACAGCAGCAGAAGCAGCATTAACATCATCAATCCAATTAAAACACAATTTTAAAAGTATTGTCGGATTCAATAAATAATTTATTTCTTCATATTCTTTATATGTAATTATACATTTTTGTTTAGAAACCATATTGCTGTAATCTGTCAATACACATCCTGCATGCAATGTGTGTATACGATTTTGCATATTAAGAAACCTCCCTTTGATATACTCCATAAAAATACATAGAAAATTTTATTTGGCATGCTTCAAATCAGATGTAGTTAGGATATGGATTAATTTAAATTATAGGTTCTGTTAACCTTTACAAGATAAAAAAAAAACCCACCAAAGTAACAATAAAAAAGCTTAAATAAAAATATTACAATTAATAAAATAGAAAATATACTAGCAAAAACGACATATTTCTGGGTATAAAATGCCCATAAACTCATCTGAAAGGCCTGTTAGAGTGCAAATTTTGAATTTGCAATATTTTGAATATTAAAGTTTTGTAGTTTTTAATAAAACAGAATAACCTGACTATTACAAATGCTGCACAACATTTTAAAACTTTAGTTTTTGTGATAACAAAAAACAATAAATAACTAAACAAACTCTTATTACAGAGAATACATTTAACGTAAATAAATAAATAAGGTTAAACATAACACATGGCGTGTTTATGAATGTAGTACTTTAAATTAGATTTTTCTAATGCCAGTCTGTCAAAGCATTTTGAATGTGTGTGCACAACCCAATTTCCAACCTTTTTAAATTACTTTAGGTATTTACCCTTTTATAGTGTAATTTCACAATGGTAAACATTGTATTTTTATACTTCACAACGCTAAAGATAATGTCCTTCTTTACTACTGTAAATCCACAATTTATACATAAAAAGATCCCACTAGATGGAGCCATTGATTTAAAAGGTTTACCATTCCAAAGATGAAACAAAAACCACAACACTACTCATTCATCATTCTGGAAAACTGACAGGAACTTTATCCAATAACCCATTATTTTTATTTATTCCCTGTGTTTTTTTTGCACAAATGCTGGTATGTTTTGCTCACAGGAAAGAAACAGTAGGAGATCAGAGATTGAGAATGATGGTCCCAGCTAATGACAGCAAGCAGTACGGACCCTAAACAGCACTGGACTATAGTGTTCTGAACATGCAGACGTGACAGTCAGACATCCTAAGGACAGTTCCTTTGTGCGACATTATTTGCATAAATACACATGCACTATACTGGGGAACAAGACAAACCTTTGTATATATTGACTGTATAGGAAAACATGAGGGAACTAGATGAGCACAGATATTATAAATATACAGACCAACAAGTAGACAAATATTCATATTACACACAGGGCTTCAGACTGTAACTGTCAAAAGAAAGTCCTTATTTTAGATATTACCAGTTTGCTTTTAGTGGATTTAGAGCAATGTATGTTGCATTCACCAACTCTCTGAGCCTGAGAGTGAATAAAAACTCAAAATGTAGCAACTATGTAGCGTAGACACTTCCACAGAAGTTCATTGTCCTATATTTTATCCAGACAGTAAATGTAGACATTGACAAGACCATGATAAATATTTAAAACCGGAAAAGAGTATCATACTCTCTTCTACACAACAACTACAGGTGAAACTGAGAAGTACAACAGCACGGAATGAAAGAAATAGACATCTTCCATTTTAAAGAATTCTGTTTACCCATGATGCACAGGGTGTACCACAAAATGGAATTGCTTGGAATTGAATTAATCCCACTTATTTTGCTGATTGTGAAATGTGTTAATATACAACCATAATGCATGTGCGATTCAAATTTAATGGCCAACAATGAGTATCTAGCATTCTTTTGACTATACATTTGAAAAGGAATAATAGCATACTTAATACTGTTCAGTATATACTGTAAATTTCATACTATTAAAAATAGCATGTGAAGAAAAACAAAGCAAACATACTTTGCTGTTTCATAACTTCACTATTTGCACAATTTATTCAACAGGTAGTGTATTTATTGTATACAACATGAGTAGTGTGGTATTATTACCGAAGGCTCCCTTGCAATACTTGTATTTGTTTAGTTTACTTCTATTTTACTGTCTGTGCCACTTGTAGCACCAAATGGAACTGCAAAAAAATCAAACAGGTTTTCCAAACCATGGCTGCTACTGGTCGGGCCAAAAGATAATCCCGCCCACACTTATGCCATTGGTTGAGCCAACGTTGCTTTGTCAGGCTGGTTATTTGGCTGGTTTTTATAATGCCACAAAAACTACATTGTACATTTGCATGTTTAACTGGGATATAAGAAATGACTTAATCTTAAATTATTTTAAGAATCACATTTAAACATTAAACCTTTAACCAATTCCACAAATACAGAGAAATGCTCAGCAAGGAATGGACAGTTTACTTAAGAGTCAGTTCACCCAAAAATTCTGTCATCATTTATTTACCGCCATGTCCTTCAAAACCTGTATGACTTTCTTCTGTGGAACACAGAAGATATTTTGAGAAATGCCTCTGTGGTTTTGTGTCCATACAATGTAATTCAATGAGGGCCAAAGTTGTTTGGTTATTAACATTATTCAAAATTTCTCTTCTGTTCCACAGAAAAAAAGAAAGTCATACAGGTTTGGAATCACATAAGGGTGTGTACATTTTTGGGGTGAACTATCCCTTTAAGATGAATATGGACACACTCTCATGCACACAGACGCGATGCCAGACATCCTGTGGTGGCTCTGTTGGCCAGGCTGCCAATCACTGTACTCCTCATCATTCCATCTGACACGCTTTGGATTGAGATAAAGTACAAAGACAAGTCGACACTTCTCATAGAGGGCGAATGAGAAAATCACAGCACAGAGGGGCACGGGATGTTATTGCATTAAATGGTATCTAGAGAGGAGCCCTTGCATGTTTCTTTTAAACTGATAATGGAGGACATCCTGCAATGCGGTTTCCGTCAATCACAAACAGCGTCTGTGCTATAAAGAAACGGGAACGTGTTCTTGGGCTTTATAGTCAGATGTTTGTTTGGTAAGAGGGTACAGTACCCGCAGAGGTCAGCTCACCCAGGATTCACAGTGCGAGGGGCTACTCCATGCCATTTCGCAACATCTGATTGGCAGCGATTAACATGACGCTGATGATGAAGGCCATTGCAAAAGCGCAGATGAGGCTCTTGCGGACACACGTCTGACGGTTCTTCTTTTTAGAATGCACTGATGGAGTAGAACAGAGAAGATATAGAGAGAATAGAGCAGAGGAGAAGAGACAAGCATTTAACATTTACAGCGATTCAGACATTATGAGAAGAGATGAGAGCACATACAATAATATTGTGAATGATCCCGCAGTGTTGTTTGTCACTACGCATAATGAGTCTTTGATTAGACACAATAATGAAACAGAAGATGCCGCACATACAAATCTCTTAAACTGCCTCACTGGACCTAATACACACAAACTATAATTCTCTCTCTCTTTCTCTTTAGCTCCATCTAACTCACACACAAACATAGTGTAAACGATTCTGTCAAAAAGGGTTTAGGGCAGTTTACATAGTGTAATGTTTCAGCATTACATAAACGGTGGCACACTGAGGGCTATTAATCCATGTGTTTAAACCACTGACAGACTAATTGGATTTGGAGGCATGAAATTTTTCCATTTTCTTCACCTTTTGCTCTGGCCATGCATACCAAGATGATACCTTTCATTTTCTTCGAGTTTCTCTTGTTAATCTGTGCATTAGCCTGAGAATGAACTGATTATTTAACTTCAGTCAAAACTAAAACTAAATTGGATACAAGTCTTTATTTTGAAGCCAATGTCACTGTTTTTAAATTTCATTCGTTGCCCTTATTGTCAGGTCATAGAAACAGGCTTAAAATCAATAAGTATATAGATACAGGCCTACAGCCGAAAACAGTTTTTACAATTTTCATTTAAGCAGCATTTCTAGATGTATTGTGACCATTCCAGTCCAGTGTCTGTTGATTTCAACAAAATCAAACCTCAGGAGTGACATAAAGTCATCCAACAGCAATGTGAAAGACTGACAACATGAAAGACGCATGAAAACGTTGTTAACACATAAAAAGTATTTTTTTTAACAAATATTACTGTTGTATTGCTTAAAAGTGAATCTGAACTTGTTTGCTTTGCAGTATTTGAGGTCTGAAAAAATACAGAGCATCTTTTCTGTTATTTTGACCTATTTGTTTTGATTTTCTGCAAATTGAAACAATATTTTTATTTGATATTTGGTAGAAATGATAATTTTATCTAAACACATACCTATAAAAAGCAAATTCAGAAAAACTTAAAATAAATTTGAATAATTTCTTCGGCTGTACACTATATGAACAAAAGTATTGGGACGCCCCCTTCTAATAAGCATCTCTTCCAGTAATTCCAATTAAAAACAAATATTAATGCTATACCACAAAATACCATATTAAAAATTGTTTAGGAAGGCCCTTGTTCTGTTCTGAAATGACTGTTTGGGTGATGAGTGTTTGGCTCAAAGCAGTTTAGCTGGGTTCAGGTCAGGACTTTATGCAGACCAAGTTCTTCCACACTAGACTGAATCAATCATTTCTTTTAATCTTGCTTTGTGTACAGTGTCATTGTCATGTTGGAATGGAATAGAAAAGGGTTCTGCACAAACTGTTTAAAATTAGAAGCAAACAATTCTCTAGAATATCATTATATGCTGTAATATTAAGATTTGCACTCACAGAAATGACTAAAGTAGTCAAAACTTTTGTCCATATAGTCCATATAACAGATTAAAATGTATGATTAAAATAGAAATGTCTTACAAATTAAATATTAAACATTATAACTGGTGTGTATACAGAATTGAATTCCAAACTTACTGGCAAAACTTGACAAAACAACAAAACACAAGCAAGTTTTCTTATTGTCTGTGCCCCTAAAACGGAAACTTTTACAGAATCTGTCAATTAAAACGAAATCTGATCGTTCTCTGTGCTTTTTACCTCCCTGATATTCAGTCTGGCAGTTTCCTGAGTTCTCCTTTAAACTCTCCTCCTCTGTGACAATAATGTTCTCGATGTCCTTCATGGTGAGATGGTCTCTGAAGGCATGGAACAGGACGTGTTTGAGTTCCTCCAGGGACATCTGTTGCATGTCAAACTACAGGGTGGAAACACAAGAGGCCTGTCGTCAGATCTCAGCACGGCTGGCTTGTCACAGCTTCTCTGTGGTGCGGTGTGTGATGCATTAGGGGCAAGTTCGGAAGAGAAATTGAAGCCAGTATGGGGGGAAATAATAATGACCACGTGAGCTCTGTTTACTAGCCAGTGAACTTGATTGAAAAACCACTAAGCTAATCAGTTGTTGACCTGTTCCATCACACATTCACTGTTTTGTTCCCTTGCTCTTCACTTTCTTCGAAACCTAAATCAATCGGTATCACACACTGGAAAGCAACAATGCAAACATAAAAATCGATCAACGCTGTGCTACATTTATCTTTCTGATACAAATTCAGCGATTTGTTTTTGTTCACTTGTGTCAAACCAAACCACAAGACCGACGACAGTAAAATTATGAATGAAGATGCAAATGTTTTTATAGTCTAAATGACTTGAGATCTGGCTAATTGTGTTCAAAAACAAGACATTATATTTAGACATTTAAAAGATAAATTAAAAACCTCTGCTTTCATTTTGTTCTTTACAAAAGTTGTTCTCAAGAAGTTGGGCGAAAGCTGAATAAAGGAAGATGGGGAAACAATTTGGGTTGGTTCAATAATTCAGTATCTGGGAGAGAAAGACCTGAACTTTTCCAATTTCCCAGGAAAGTCTGTGTCAAGGTTCCTCAGAGAATCCTTGAATGAGCTTTTGGTGGCGGGAGAGTTAGACTGTCTTGGCAGAGTCAATAAATTATTGAACTGCATGAAAAAAATATGTATTACAGTAGCTGAGAGAGTCCTCAATGATTCCATCAAATCAAATTCATTTCTATATTGGTGACATTTTTCGAGCCATTTTAGATTGAACTGTTTGCAAGCATCATGTAAATGGCCAATAATTTTACATACCTGCTTCCTTTCCAGAACCAACTAAATAAAAATGATTGATGGCCACTATAATTTTCCAATTACAGTTTATATTGCGGATTCTTGTAAATTCCCATCCATTTAATTGGTGACGGCATATGGGTACAAGAAAAAGGTGGGAAATGTAGTTGTATTTTACATTAATTGTGTCAAAGGTTTGACTTATTACATCTCTTCAGATGGTCAATGGTGGCCAAGAACTGTTTGGTTACAAGCATTCATCCAAGTATCTGTCTCTGTGTTCATCGGAACAAAGACATTTATACAGATTTGGAACAACTCGGGGGTGAGTAAATGATGACAGAATTTTTATCTTTGGGTGAACTGTACCTAAGTAGCACTGAGAATTATGTATTTGGACCCATCCCACATGCAAATTATGCCAATGACTTGCATTATTGGCACATGTCATATATCTAAAAAATCAAACCCATGACCTTGACATTCTGCCTGTTATGCCTGAGCAACAGGACAGTATTTAAAAAAGCAATCTTTCTTGTGACCTTCAGAAGCTCATGAGAATTTGTTTTTGCACACACTTGTGCCCTCTAGAGGCCAGAGGGAAAACCAAACATTGATGTTATCACCTACACAAAGCCTCAGCGAGACAGTATCTGCTGGGATTGTCTCTTTTGAGGAGCAAGATGGCAACACTGAGCTTGTCTCTCTGTCATTCAGCTATTCACTCCCATCCAGACTCATAGTCCCATGGGATCCTTTTAACTCCAGACTCAGTTCTTTCTCATGCACTTTCTATTTTCTCATTCTGAAAGGAAGCTATTTCTCTTGGTGAAGGACTGTTATATCACAGCGTAGTTTGAATCAGGCTTGGTTTTCTCTCATTGGCCCTCATTTATCAAATGACCGTACGCCAGAAAACTGTGCGTATGCTTGCTTCCACGCAAAACTTGGCAGTTATCAATATGAACGTGAGCGGTTGCGATGAGCGGTTGATCAAATCTCACGACAGGTCTCAGTTCGTGTACGCAAGTTTTGAGATAAGGTGAAGGTCCGTGTACGCTTATTCTTCTGATAACTGAAAAGTTTTTTTTTTCATTTAGTGTAACAAATGTAAAAATAGATTCCCAAGCGATTTATTGAGTAGGCAATTTACTTTTCTAGCCTCATTTTATGAACATTTAATAGTTTGAAATTACAAGAAATTACAAGGTTAACGGGTGCTTTGGTGTAAAAAAAAAACAGAGATTTTAGGCTACTTCTAAGATAATTTACGAAAATTAAAACACACAATTAAAAGTAAAACATTAAAAACTACAATAATCAATATAATTAGGCCTATAAGCAATGGGTATGTAAGTTTATCTATTTGCAAGGTGAAAGCTTCTTTGTTTGACAAAAGGCATTCTAATGAAAACCGACAACACGCATGCTTTCATGTTTTTTTTATTTATGCGATGTTTATTTGTGCTTGGGTGTGCATGAAAGACGCGCACCAGGTCACAGATGAAGGTTGCCTGGCTTTGTGTGGCAGGTTCCAGGATGGTTTGTGGGGGCTGAAGAATGCTGGTTCTTGCCTCCGACAGATCTGAAAGAGAAAATTTTAAACCTTTATCCTCTTTAGAAACATGCATCTGTCTCCTCCGCCACAAACCATTTTTTCTACACCTAAATGAAGAAAATTGTAATATATATTTTTATATATAAACGCATCGCAAAAATGATCAGTAATTTATATCTAGTTTCATTTTTACTTTAACACATTAATGTAGGCTAACTCAAAGTCAGATTATAATTTTGTTTAAATACACTATACAACCAAAGTAATTTAAAACAACAATACTTTCAGTGTAAAAATAATAGTGAAAAAATAATAATTTGTGGTGATATTTACAAAACATAAATATCCAATAAAAAAATACATACCTGAGCTGAAGTTCGGTTCACTACGCCAACGCTGTTGACCGCAGCAGAGATGTTTTTCCAAACTGTTTTTACTTCCTTTGATTCCGCTTTTCAAGGTTAAAGTTTCAATTCTAAATGGGGAAAAGTTCTTCTTTTTGGGCGGATTACGTTTCTTTCTGTCGCAAAATCTAGGGGCGAGGCGTCTACATATGCTGGTTAGGTAGGTTTTGAAGCATGGTAGCTGGTTTATGCTGGTTTAAGATGGTCATGTGCTGGTTTAAGATGGTCCTAAACCAGCTCAGGACCAGCTTAACCCAGCACATGACCAGTTTAGGACCAGCACGTCCATGCTTCAAAACCTACCTAACCAGCATATGCTGTTTTTTTCAACAGGGAAGTGACTTACATATGAGGGCATCACAAGCAATTAATTAATTAATCAAATAAACATAAGGGCCAACAGTACCAAGTAAACAATACTTCAATGCATTGCAGTGTGGTTATCAAGAATGGATTAAGAAATGAAAGGCACACCTATATCAATAGAACGGCAAAAAGGTAAAACACAAACAAAACGGTTACCAAATTGAATCCCTTTTGTGTCAACAAGGGATATTGATCTTATCCTTCATGTGATCAATACCTCCATGGCCATAAACAAGGCAATTTTTGGTCATTCATGCCTTCCATCAACATACTTGCACTTTGATGTTGAAAGCAAAATGCTGTCTGGGTTCTAACTTATTGCCTCTAGTCATTTACAACAAACCGCACAGACTCTAAATCACTTGATGATACAATAAATCTCAATAAAAATCAGTTCCAGCCCATTCCATTTTTTTACTATAATGCTATTTTTAAAGGTCCAGTGTGTAATATCTAGGAGGATCTATTGACAGAAATGTAATATAACATAACTATGTTTTCAGAGGTGTATAAAGACCTTACATAATGAAGCATTATGTTTTTATTACCTTAGAATGAGCTATTTCTATCTACATACACAGCGGGTCCCTTTACTCGTTATGTTGTTTTATACAGTAGCCCTAAACTGACAAACTGCTACAGAGCATGTTTTGTAAATATGCTAAAATCTCCACATTGCTCCTTTAAACCAAACAAAAGGTAATTTGACCATCAATACCCTAAAGCAAACTTTCCTATAGGCCCATGAGATTGCCCAAAAGTATTACCCACTCAATGTAAAGCAAATGGTTTAACATAAAACACTGAAATTAAATGATCATTTATAAAAAAAATTGCCACATGATACATCCTTCTCTCTAGTTGTATCTGATGACATCAATAAAGGAGTGATGTTGTAGGAGGTCTGCACTGGGTGAGTAAATGCTAATATGAGTGTGTGTGTGTGAGTGCTGGCTGTAATCCATGCAGTCTGTTTGATCTGACAGGCAACTGAAGGGCTTCTCATTCTTACAGATTTAAATTTACGGCCTTGCTTAATTTGGTAGCGGTACGCTGAAAGCCCGATTCCCATCTCTGACCATCAGTCCCAAAGACTCGCCCTGTAGAGCAGGAGATTAATGTTTCAATTATCCGAGCGTTCTCATTTTAATGACAGGTACTGTACAAGATTAATCTGAGAATGAAAACGAGTTAAATGATTTGGGAGTGTTCTTTTAAAGAAAGGAGCGACAAGAAAATCCTTAATAATAAACTATAATTCAGAGAGTTGAAAATCATTCTTGTGCTGATCTGACGTACTGCGACGTCCCTTCCAGAACCTAAACCTTGTGTTAAAAGTGTTTCTGTTTTGTTGCCAGCTCTCATGTCACACGCCTAAGCGGATGTGCACGCCGGGGGAGATGGTCCATGAAGAAATCTGTCAAAGGCTGATGTCGTTGACCCACTGAGCAAGGGATGAGGGAAGTAAGTGTCATGCTGAAGGTGTTCAGACACATTTGTCACAGTGAAATAAGAGCTGGGCTCTTTCCTTCCCATTCCTGTATATCTGTTTCCTCCATAACTCACAGCAGCGTTACTGTCAGTATTTAGAGATAAACTACACGGATGTCATAAAGAGAATTGTGAAGGACTTTATCACTTCACTTGAGTCTTCAAGTGGCCTTGTAGCACAGTACAAGTGCATTATTTTTATATCTTATTTCTAGTCCTATATTTAATTTTTATATCTTATTATTACATATATATATATTTTAATTAACATTTGCTAATACTTTTTACTAGTGCTGTCAAGCAACTTTAATGATTTTAACTGCTGATCAATATTTTTGCTGGTGATCAATATTTACTGTACTCCAAATTAAGCCCCAAATGAAGATAATGTATAAAATGTAAACAAAATGCAACTCATTTGTAAAATTGATGATTCTACGAGATATTATGCGTGTTTGGCGTGCTGTCCGTGGAGAGGCCCCGGGTCCGGTGTGTGCACGGACTCAGGTCGTCCCCCCTATTATACTGCTGTAAAAATAGGCTGATGGTGAGGAGCTGGGGTGGAGGAGGGATGCTGCGAAAATGTAGAGAGAATGAGGGTAAGTCTTGTCTATTTGTAGGGGTTTTCTCCGGGGCTAAAAGATGATTGGTGAGATTGGTTATAGGAAGCCAGCCGGGTTAGTTATCTGAATGGTAAGATTGGTTATAGAATTCAACCCATTATTCTATTATTCATTTCATTAATCCCTTAAATTATAAGTCACTCTTGTTGCTTTAATTTATTTAAATATTTTTAGAGATTCACATTTAGAAAATGTAAAATGTCTGCTGTGAAATGTCTATGGATCCGTATAATTATCTATCTATAATAATATGTGTCTTCATCTACAAAGCCTTTATATATAATCCATGTCATCACTGTCCTTCTGGAGCCTCGGATGTCAAAGCTGACACTAGGCATCTAGTCTAGAACCATCGGCTCACTCCACCCACCTTCCTTAGCACTACGGTGGCTGACACAGGACTAAGATGTCTTTGCTGAAGGAGATATCGTATTTGCGAAACACGCTTTGTAGCAGTTTGTCCGTTTAGGGCTACCGTAGAAACAACTAGACGAATTCCATGCAAGGGGACTCGCGGTGTATGTAGACAGAAATAGCTCATTCTAAGATAATAAAAACATAATGCTTCATTATGTAACGTCTTTATACACCTCTGAAAACATAGTTATGTATATTATATTGCATTTCTGTTAATTGATCCTCCAAAATGACAAACAGCACCTGTAATGTTTTTGTTTAGATATTAGCAAAACCCAGTGACAAACATAAAGGGTGACTAATAACAATGATTTTTTACGATTAAAAATCATAAAATATGGTGATACAAGGTTTCAGAAATTCTGATGTGAGAGAATATTGTGCAAACATACAGTATGAATGTCCTCAAACATCAATAATATTGATACTGTTGCTCATCAAAAGTTGATATTTTAATATTCATAAAGTGCCGACTTGTTTATCTTATTTCTTTGGGCTGTAAATCAGATGCTATCAAATCCCCTTACTGGTCCCTATCCAGGACTCCTTTCGTTGATAACCCCCCGTTGAGGAGTTTCTTTAAACTTGAATTGCTCTGATGGTAGGAGACTTTTTCATTACAGAATTTACAATTCAGGGGCTTTTTATCGCATTATAAAAATTGACTAAATTAACATTTTATGAAGAGAGGCCTGCCTAAACCTACAGCATGCTCTTGTGTTTATATCCCAATGGCCCCGCAAAGCAACAGCTGAATCTAGTAAAGCTGATCTCTAATCAGGACAAGATGATACAGAACAACTCACAGAGTCTGCTAATCGATACTATATCAGTGGGTTATCAGAGACTCCGACAATTCATTGTGCCAAACAGCACTGAAAAATCATTTGAGGAACTGCAGCGATATGCCCTTACTATAACATGATCTATGGCCTTGAACACACACATAACAACAGTTTTCAGTGAAATCATTTCCAAGACACTAACAGCATGTAATTCATCTGCCAGTTCGGAAACTGTCACATTGGGAAGTGTGAATTGAACAGATGGCATTTGGGCGTAAATGGTGCTTCTGGGATCAGGGCGATTGCAACAGGAGGGTCTGGAGTTTATCAACCATCCATTATCTTGCATGGTCTCATTTTCATTCAGCTCCACAAATCATGGACGAATATTACCTCGACTTTACTCTGCCTCCGGCTATGGTAGATCAACTCCTTGCACCATGACCCGGCAAACTATTGGTTTAGATTTCATTGCGACACACACATTCAGTTGTGCACGTGTGTCATACGCAGCATTATCCACCCAAAAACACTCATACAAATAAAACCGTCAAAGGCGATCAGGCAATTATGAGATTTAAGACAAACTAATGCAGTGTTTCTGTCGCGATTTCCACGTGACATTTGACACGGTTGCGACCCATCTGCTCGCAGGCCTGTTTGTTATCTCATCACATTAATAACTGGGAGTGTGAAAGTAGTTATACAGTATATCGGTTCTCTCATCCACAGTTTCTGCGTGTTCCTGTAGCTCTGGACTAGCAAAAGTCATGGGTTTGATTTTTAGGATACACATGGACTGATACAAATGTATACCACAATACACCGCAAGTGCCTCCAGATCTCCCAAATGTGTGAATTTATTGTGTCTTAAAGGAACAGTCTTCATTTACTCACCCTCAAGTTGTTCCAAATATGTATACATTTCTTTGTTCTGATGAACACAGAGAAAGATATTTGGAAGAATGCTTGTAACCAAACAGTTCGCCTCTATTGACAACCATAGTAGGAAAAATGACTTTATAAATTTCTTTGTTTTGTTGAACACAAAATAAGATATTTTAAAGAATGTAGGAAGGCACTTTTGTCTACCATTGTATTTTTTCCTACTATGGTAGTCAATGGTGGCCATGAACTGTTCGATTACAAAAATTCCTCCAAATATATTTCCTTGTTCATCCGGAAAAACATGTATACAGATTTGGAACAACTTAAGGGTGAGTAAATGATGACAGATTTTTTTTTTGGTGAACTGTCACTTTAAGGGATGCTCACACATAAAGAAAAACAACAGTCAGTCATTCTTTTTAAGCGGAAACTGTGATGGATTTCACTTTTCTCTTTGACTTTGTCTTCGCCAATGTGCAGGGAAATATTTAAAAAATGATGTGTGGAAAATGTTGTCAGAACAGAGCGCCATTCTCTGTGAGTGTGATTTATGCTTTGATAAGCATTCATCTAGTTTATGCTGTGATGCAATACACACTGATTGAATTTGTATTCAAACACTTTCCTCTGTAGAATATAAATGTGTAGAAGCAAGAAAACTGATGACTTGTCTAAATAAAATGACATGGTAACACTTTACAATAAGGTTATTTGTTAACATTAGCTATTGCATTAGGTAACAAGAACTAACAATGAACAATTCTACATCATTTATTAATCTTAGTTCATGTTAATTTCAGCATTTACTAAGACATTTTCAAAATCAAATTGATGTAGTTGTATCAATTAGAATTAGTTAATTATATAAACTTAAAAAAGATTCATCAGTGTCCCCTTTTCACTCCAGTCAGCATAAACTGCCCTGTAAAAGAAATATTTGTGTATCCAGTCCTGCTGAGTTTGACATGCAGCTCTAAATGCCTCCACATAGGTATTAATTTGCTATAACACTGTTTGGCTCTGCCACAGTATTGATGCCGGTGGCTATACAAACAGAGGATGGCAGAGAGAGATGCTGGTATCATTCATTTGAGCTGAGCATGTAGGAGGACAGCGCTGGCTGAATCACAGTTTAATTGAGTTGTCAGCTGTGCTGTTGAAGAAAAGACCCATACTCCCTAACGCTGTGTTGACTGTTGGGGTTACTTTCTAACCCAAATGTACTTTTTGCAAGTTTTTTTGGATTGCTGCATTTTTTTTCTCTCTGGGTGTTTCTCTCACTCTCTAGTTTTTACTTTTGTCTCCTTATCCGTCTAAAAAAAATGTTAATCTTCAGTTTCAGGACAGGACACAAACAGTATTATTGTCTTTTTTTATGCTTGCTTGAATACTAAATAGAGGGCCCAAATACTGGCTAAAAGGCTTATTTCATACTCAAATACATTTTATTAGTTATTCCCCCCATGTAATATTAGAACAATTTTCTACCCTCACTTAGAAATGAATGGTCTGTATTTCTTTCCTACTTTTGATTATTTTATGTTTTCCATTAAGATCTCTATATTACACTCTAAAAAATGCTGGGTTATTTCCAACCCAGGGTTGGGTTAAATTAACCAGAAAATGTTTATATTTGACCCAACACTGGGTTAAAACAACCCAGCTTTTGGGTTGAAACAACCCAGCATAGGTTAAATTACAATCCAACTGTTCAGTCCCTTTTTGACTAAACGCTGGGTTAAAATAGGGTCAGTTGCAGGGTTGAATTAACCCATAAAATGTTTATATTTGACCCAACACTGGTTTTAAACAATCCAGCATTTTTGGGTTGAAACAACCCTACACAGGTCATAACCCAACGGTTCAGTACGTCCCTTTTTGACCAAACGTTGGGTTAAATATAACCCATATTTCTTACACTCTAGAAAAGGGTGAGCCATTTTCAACCCAGTGTTGCGTTAAATCGTTTGGTTAAATGATATTTGACCCAACAATGGTTTAAAACAACCCAGCATAGGTTACAACTCAACGGTTCAGTGCATCCCTTTTTGACCAAACGCTGAGAAAATAACCCATATTTCTGATACTCTAAAAAAAATTGCTTTTCAACCCAGTGTTCTATTTAAAAAAAGAGACAAACCCAGCTGTTTGGTTAAAATAAATGTTTATATTTCAACCAACAATGGATTGAAACAACCCAGCATAGGTTAAATTACAACCCAACTGTTCAGTTAGTTCCTTATTGACCAAACGCTGGGTTGGAAATAACCCAGCATTTCTTACACTCTAAAAAATGCTGGGCCATTTTCAACCCAGTGTTGCGTTAAAAAGGACCCAGCCGTTTGGTTAAATAAACCCCAAAAATGTTGAAACAACCCAGCATAGGTTAAATTACAACCCAAATGTTCAGTTTGTGCATTTTGTACCAAACATTGGGTTGAAAATAACCCAACATTTCTTACAGTGTAATAACGTTTTTTGCGTTATAAAAAAGTGAACAAATACATTGCACATTGCTGTGCTTTTATGAAGCACCACGTTTACATGTAAAATGAGCAAAGTGCTATGCCCACGCACCGCCTTGCGAGTTTGCTAGCGTGCCAAATATAGTTTTTACCACCCCTGCACTACAATCCGTACTAAAAATGCACTGCACATGCTGTTAGTATCGGACTGAAATGATGTGGGTCCCTGTTAAAAACAAACCTGAGCCACAGAGACAGTGGTGATTGCTTTAAGACTGCACAGTCCTCTCTTAACATTTCACCAAAATTGCATCAATGTCCTTCACCTGGCACATCTACTGGCAAGTCTCCAGCAGACGGGTTCTGAAACAACCCCAACAACAATGCATGTGCTTTATACATTACACACTGCTAGAATGCTACTATGCTGACTAGTTTGTCTCAAAATATTTCCACTGTCAAATGCTGGCAACACTACACAAGTACTATATCTGTGCTCTTCAGAGTGGGGAAAATAAGCTTGTTTATGCCTTTGTGTTCCAAATAATCCATGATGGCCTGTAGCTTTTGGCTCCACGCTGATGTGCCTATTGACAATCTTGTTAAGAACATTTTGAAACACCACCACTAATACGTGCTTACTTCAACGTTGAGAGCGTCAAAGTGGCCGTAAGTCATTCATTTTCAATGTGAGCCTGCGGCGAGCAGTGGCGAGGAGCGGCGCGGCGCATCTTGGCCGTTGAGGGCGTCAAGGAGAGTTAAAATCAGGTTATGGTAATGAGCTATGACGCGGTTCGGCGGCAAACAATCAGAACGTAGAAGACCATCGCTTGAGATGATTCCTGCAGCCCTGTAAACTTTGGCTCCGACCACATTAGTTCCCAAGCAAAATGGAGGAGAAGTTGATCATTGCTGTGGCGGGTTTCCCAATCCTATACGACGCGTCCCTGTTTGCGTACAGGGACATAAATTAAAAAAATGATGCGTGGACCAAGGTGTCTGAGATTGTTTGTGTTCCTGGTGAGTCCGCTTTGACCAACTGGATTAAAGCTAACGTTACACTTCGACCAGGAGAGTTTGTAATGTAGGTTGCACACAATTTAATGTTAATTAAAGACCAAGGCTAGTAAATGTCTCCTATAATGTTCAAATTAGACTAGCACTTAACCATGAACACAAAAGCCACACCACACAAATGGCTTTTAATTGGTTTATTTCGTTAGCAAACATGTAACTACAATAAAGTTCTTTCCACCGATCAATTTCTTGTGGTCAGTCTGCACGATCAACAAGCTTGTTTGCTTGCGGCCCCTTTAAATCCAAGATAAGATTTTGATCTACGTCAGAGTGTCAGCACGCCCAAGACTCTTTCTACAGCGTTGTTGGCAGGGCGGCCAGAGCGATTTTTGACGCTCTCGACGGCGGCGGTCTGAACATAAAGTTAGTCTTTCACGAAACACAAGGGCTTTTTGGGCAGGAAAACATCCCAGTCAGCTTGCAAATGAAGCAAAGATGACACCCCGATGAGCACACAAACACACGCACAATTTCTTGGTGCTGACAACAGGTCACAGCTAACTTGCTGTGACTGCTTTATGAATTCACATCTGCGGCACAGATTTGTAAATCAATAGCTTGATGGGGTGATTCTGGCTCCAGTGCATTTCTCTCCAAACTATGTGTGACACTTTACATAGAAACCATCAATGCCATGCCTCAATGTCATAGAGCCAGTCCTTTAATATTTATTAGGACAGATTTTATGATGCACATGGCTTATAATGTATTTGACAGAACCCTCACAGGTCAGTTTTCAACTAAGCAAACAGAATTGGCACAAGTATGTATAAGGTGCTTGACCTTGAGAATTCAAATATCATTATGTTTTTAAAGGGATAGTTTACCCAAAAATCATTCTGTCACCCATTGACTTGCATTGGTTTTGTGTCCATACAATGGAAGTGAATGACTACTGCCGTTGTTCGGTTAACAATATTCTTCAAAATATCTTCTTTGTGCTCAGGGCCGGATTATCCAATGGGCATTATGGGCACAGGCCCAGGGGCCCATACGTGCTTGGGGCCCAAGAAAGGGGGAGAAAATGTTTTCGCTATATTCATTCTGCCGTGTGCCTCTCTGGCCGCACACACGCAAGTGCGCACACAAAACCGTGTTTCTAACGTACGCAAGTCTGTCTCTTGATTTAGTAACTTTTACAAGCCCTTTAGCAGCTTTTGTTCAGAAGCACAATGCGATAAATCAAGCGACTTTCCGATAAACTTTAGCTTTCAGTGGGAAAATGTCCCCCGCGAGCGCAAGGTCTCTCTTTCCCCGCGCAGGGATCGTCTCATTGAGCGGCAGGAAGAAGCAGCACATTCCACAGGTGACTCCTGAATAAAATGAGTACAAAACAGCATTTCCAACAACCTGTCACTGTTATCGACTGTTTGAATGTGTAAACATGAACCCATTTCGTCTGTAAATATGCACATGGTTACCATGACAGAGGCTGTGTGAAAGAATATAGCCAAAATCGCCGCTTTTTATAGAAACTGAAAAGATGTAAATGAGAACGGCTTTGTTGTGAATATAAGATATAGGTTAAGTTAGAATACCCTCACGGTTGTCTTTAAAATCTTAAAAAGGTAAGAGTTTTTTTACATGTATTTGGTGTGTCTTCGCCAATAATTAATTTTATATTGATGTTGATCAGGTCTATCTGCCTTAATTTACCGATTTTTAGCCTAAGTTATTAGAAAATCCAGAGTGCTTTTACATACATTGCAAAATGTTTACTTACACAGACTCGTAACAGTATAACTAATATTCGTTAATGCCGTTTACCATTACACGCTTACATAAGAACGTGAGTCGCAAAGTGCTTGTTACACAAATAAAGTTGAACAAATGGACAAATTACTCTTATAGTATAATCATTGACAAAGTCTGCCCTTTTATTCTTAGAAAAATGAATATGTTTATGTATGTGGGGGGGGGTCTACAAGACACTTGTGCCCAGGGGCCCCTGAATTCTTAATCCGGGCCTGTTTGTGCTCTGCGGAAGTCATTCAGGTTTGACATAACAAGAGGGTGAGTAAATGATGACAGAATTTTCATTTTTGGGTGAACTATCTCTTTAACAAAAAATTTATAGTATAGTCGAAATATTTGTCGACTGGTAGATACAGTTGGTTTGACTGTGGACGTTCAATAGTCGTGGATTTAGGGGTCATCTCAAAAGTTACATACTGTATAACATTAATATTCTAACTTCAATAGCATTTACAGGAAATGACTTACAGTCACAAAACCAGCTGTACAATGTTCATGTGAGTCTCACCATTGCAATCCACTGTATTTCGTTGATAATGTGTAAGTTTTGTGTCATCACATTTAGAGAATTATTGATGTTTTTTTGAATGCTTAGCTTTCGTGAGTAAACTATATTTATCATGTTTTATTTATGTTAATAACTAATTTGGTTAGTAAAAAGCTAAATGGTTCGAGAGCCAAGTATTACTTTAGGTAAATGACTACTTACATGTGAATCAAAATGTGAATTTAATTTAATACTTAATTGTTTTTACTGTCAGTTTAATGTTTTTTTGTCTTTCAGTTTTAATTCATTTAAGTGTGTTAATTGATTTATTATGTTTATTTCTTATAGTTTAGAGTTATGCTCATCTCATTTGAACTATTATGACAAGGGCCCCTCACAAAGGTTTGGATAGGGCCCCCAGACGTCTAGGATTGGCACTGATCACACTATTACCGGCACGTAAGAACTTTCGCGGCACTTTACGACTGGTTACACACACGCACGGCAGTGGACAGCCGTTTCATTTTACAGCAAACAACATGGCTTCACGCAAGAAAGCACATTTTTGGTCCTAACGGGAAACAAGAAAGATGCCAACAATTCCAGAAAATAAATGAAACACCAAAAACTGTATGTGGTATCCTGGCAAAGACGGACTGTTTGTTGATACATGAAATTATGGAGGGAACGTCGAACGGCGTCGCTTAGGGACGTAATGATGTATGCCATTAATCAAACTATGTAGTGTAACATGTAAAACGGGAACATGAAAGGTATATTCTTAAAGCAACTCATGTAAACACCTTAATCATAATATTAGCTTACTCAGAATGAGGCAAATAATTTGATTACTCATGTCCATGTAAACGTGGTCACTGTGTCCCATGAAAGGTGTGTTGAGATGAGCATTTAAAACCCCTCAGAGACAACCAGGGTCTGTGACCTTGCTGTTACTCATTCCCACACACACATTCAACACATAAACACACACCGTTCAGTTTTGTCTGAGGAAAAGACAACTCAGACATTTTTCCCCCAAGGTCACAAACATATTATTTCATTCTAAATTCTTATTTATCAACAGCGTAGATGAAGACCCAGTGAGTAAAATCCTTCTCCAAGCCCCAAATGATGTGATAACTAATTCAAAGATCTATATTTTCCTTTCAAGTGCCGAAACGTTCAATTAACATGCTTTCCTCGACGCTTTCTAAAATCTCATGCCAGTGAAAATGGGATTTCCTCACCCTACTAACTACTGTTTATTTAGAAATGACCAGATCTGCCCTCTCACTTTGAAGCTCACAGTCTGGGAAGAATCACATTCGCCTGCTGTCTTGGGACAGAGAAAGCAGGTGGGGAGGGCCGAGGATGACCCATAATCTCATACACACGCTCGGAATATAAATGCGCAGCCAAAAAAGGAGGAGTGAAAAAGAGAGCATTGAAATATAAATGCAGAGGAAAAAGAGATGAATGTTTTTACCTGCCAGAATATGCTGTCTATAGTACTGCCCAGGAAGCCCTCCCTGGTTTCAGAAGAAAGGAGTTTGGGTCCCAATATTGTCATGAATTCATCAAAGTCCACCTGTCCGTCACCTGCATCAAGAAAAGAACGTTACAGTCTTACAAAAAGAAAATTCTCATTTCTATTGTTGGACGACCACTGCAGTCAACTCAGCAGCTGTCAATGTGATGAATTAAAAACAACACTGCCTCTGTTATTAATGCAGCAACAACAGAATCAGTGAGACTAAACACATAAACACTCAGGATTCAGTAAATATGCGTGTTATTTCTCTTCTAAATGTTAAATTATTAACTACGCGAGTTATTAAAGGAATGACAACCTCATTCTACAACCAAATTCACTCCTAGAATTTAGGTAGTGACAACAGTATTAACATGCAAACTGTGTCGTGTGTACAAAGTGTCTGTCATCTCTAGAGAGAGCAGTGTTTAAAACAGCTGCTTAATGAGCAGAAACAAAGCATTGCTGTTGAGAGCAGTTTAACAAAAAATAATATTTCTTTTGTAAAACAGTAAATAAAACCAAAGTTAGCATTCTTGTTTGCAGCTGTGTATGCTTATAGCAGAACTTTAACTTTAAGAGTTCTTTTACTTTAACAGGACCTGCAGTCTTGTACTGATTGCTTTGTGTCATTTTTTTACTGGTGCCGCTCAGCTTAATGAAACTGTTCAGGGTCTCTCAACTTAGTAATAGGCTACAAATGTGAAGCTTTCAAATTCACTTGATTTAACCATTATGGTTGAAGCCAACAATGTTTCTTGTCCTTGCACGGTTTTCTGTGAAGCTGCTTTGAAACACACATTGGCTACTAAAATAAAACTAACCGCCTTCTTTTGTGTTTTTAATTTAAACAAATGTTACAACAAATGCGGTTAGAAACAACAAAAACAAATGCAGTTAAAAGAATGTTACACTTCAAATGTTACATCTTATGAGGCAGAATGTAGCCACAAAATGCTTTTTTAAACAGAATAACCTTTAAAGGAACAGTTCACCCAAAAATTAAAATTCTGTAATCATTTATTCACCCTCAAGTTGTTACAAATCTGTAGAAAGTTGTTTGTTCTGATGAACACAGTGAAAGATATTGGAAGAATGCTTGTAACCAAACAGTTCTTGGCCACCATTGACTACCATAGTAGGAAACATTTCTTTGTTCTGTTGAACATAAAAGACGATATTTTGTAGAATTTAGGAAAGCAAACAGTTCTGGGGCACTTTTGACTACCATTGCAATTTAACTAGGTACCATAACTATGGTAGTCAATGGTAGCCAAGAACTGTTTGGTTACAAGCATTCTTCCAAATATCTTTCTGTGTTAATCAGCACAAAGAACTGAATTTTTTGGGGGTGAACTCTCCCTTGAACATGCTCTTGACCTTACATATGCTCTTACGATTTCATTTGAAAAGCATAAAGTAATCATTTATGGCATGTGAGTAGTGAGACTAACTGCCATCAATCTCTTTCATTCTCACTTTCATCCCTTCCTGAAAGACAATTGCTGCTTTGAGATAGACGGTAAAAGAGGCATTAAACACCAGTGGAGAGTGACAGCGGAACTGAAAGCGATAAGTCAGAGAGAGCTCTTATCACACTACGGCATTCCCACTCTGCTTTAAACTCCAGCGTCACCTCCTCCCCACTCTACCAATGCATTGTGGAAATGTATCACTGCAATACAATAAGGTTGTACCAAAAAAATGGGCAGCAGTAAAGAACATCTTTCAGTTGAGGAGTTTTGTCATACCTTGTCAAAAAACTTGATATGCAGCCCACCCAGTCGTATACAAAAAAATCGGACACAGATGGGTACGCAGAAGTCTTTCTATTTTAGTTGCCTTTACAGTAAATTAAAATCAATAAATAGATTAAACTATGATGTGTAAAAAACAATCACTTCAAATGGCTCCCAACAGATGTCTGGTTGACGTCTTGATGCCCCGACTGTCCTACTGTCACACAAAATGCGTAGATCAAGAATGCCAACAACCATAAAACTGATAGCAGCTGGATTGATGGGCTAAATCAGCAAAAGTTTGGAAACCAGTCAGTCAAAACCAACCCGTTCATGAGGGACCTACAGAACCGGACACACAGAGACACACGGGTTTCTCAGAAATCACCTTGTACACGGGTGTATTTACGTCTCCCCTGTGCTGGATAAATTGTTGGATTCTGTGATCGCTGTAGCATAAACTGTTCATGTGATCACATCTCTCTCCAAGGGGAGATTGAATGGGGTCAGTGAGAGATTGCTCATCTATAAAAAAAAATATTTTACACAGCACAGACGCTGCTTTGTTTCTGTGCACTTATGCCTATGTAGAAATTAACCAGAGAATTAGAAATGTATAGAAAGAAAGAATGAGAATGACTGACTCACCATCCATATCCAGTCTCTGCATGATAATAGCCAGCTCCACCTCACTGGGCATGTACCCCAGAGAGCGCATGGCCATACCCAGCTCCTGCTTAGAGATGAATCCATTCCCATCCCGGTCTAGAACACGAAAAGCTTCTCTAATCTCTGCAGAGACAAGATACACACAGAGAAATGGAGAAATGAAAGCGAATCATTGCAGTGTTAATGGGGTGCGGAACAAGTAAACAATTTAAATTCACGAACCAGATTGACGATTTACACTCACAATTCATGTTATCTGCAAGCACGACACAAGAACATGTATTATATAATGCATGCTTTTCTCGTCGATACCTTGCAAAACTCGCCGCCTTTTCGTACATGCACACAGCAGAAATACTAAATGCAGCTCATTCTGTTTTAAAGCGGTGTATTTAGTGTGCTGTGACTGAATGTTTTTCCACCGTTTCTAAGTGCATCAGGACTGGTTTTTAGATGTTAAGAAACCCACACCAAGTCTGAATCTTCAATAACAAAAATAACATGCGTATAATGCATTAGTTCTGAGTATTGCTTTTTTCGGCTGTCTTAAAAAGCCATCTTGATGTTATTCTGGGGTAAAGTCAGTGATGTGCTGTGTGCTCTCAGATGTGATAAACAGAGCACTCCCAGAATTTAAGAAAAGCCTGCATGTCTATGCGATGCTCTAAAATGGAATATATTTAACCTTCCATGTTGTGTTTGGCATCTGGGAGATAAAAAGGCCTTTTTCTGTCCTTCTAAACAAAATCTTATATTATGGTTCAAAAGTCCGTGAATGCCAATGAAAAAACATTTACAGGTATGTGTGCTGTCTCAAGAGAATAAATCAAACAAATCTGCCCTAGATAAATTATTTTCCAATTTACACAAGAGGTTACACCAAACAGAAACAATGTTACTATACTGGATAATAATCATTTTTAAGACAAAACTAACTGCCCACCTTCTGGTAAAAATGCTTTTTTTGTCAGAGAAACAAATAAATACTGTTTCACAAATAAAGCACCGGGGTCCCTAAAACCCCAAACAAGGTGTAAATTCAATCTCAGCAGATCATGAGGGTTATGCTTGTTTCCCACAAACTTAATGACATTTATCGTCTTTTCATACATGACTGAGACAAATGTCTAAAGGTTCATTACATTAAAGACTAGACTTCATTCAATATGAGTCTCTAGCTGAATAGATAAGTCGACTCGTTATTTAAGGGTCCTTTTCCTCGCCAAAGTTTTTCTTTTTGCAAAGGCAAGCCTCGATGATTCATCTCAACTTACCACTTACACTTCATACTAGATCAGCTCATGAATATGCAAAGCATTGAACCACCCAATGTGGATAACCCTCTGTGTCTAGTCTGTCAAAGCAAGCATTTGCAGAGGGGTACTTTAATTCCATCTGAGAGCAATTTCACTGTCCAGCGTTTCACAGCTTCAAATCCACCGTTGTATTCACAACACTTCCAAAACCACAAGCCAGACCATCAATTATCTTCTTGTGTACCCTGAGGCTCTGTCTCAACACATTGCAGATGAGATTTACAGTTGCAGGCACCGTAGTGGGGCAGCATCCAAGCACAGAGGGGGTTTCTAATGTTTATTAAACTGAGGGCATACAGTATGTGAACCCTGAAGATTTTCCTGTTACCCTCCCTAAATAACAAACAAAACAAAAAAAGTGAAGAAAGCACACAATGAGAAGATTGTTTCCTTACTATATTGAGCAATACAAATTCTCAGAGAATGATTCCCCAACCAATAAATTGAACCAAATCTATACATGTTTTCTATTTTGAATGAGGGATACATACTCGGGTTATGAATGTGACAGAAAAGGACACGTTTTTGGGAGAAAACGCATTTAGAAACTCTGTGAATTAAAGTGCATTAACCAGAAGCAATAATACCCCAAAAATGAAAAGGAGAAAATAAAACATTTTATTTTCATGTGTGCATTTATGAAGAAGAAACAATGTTTTTTTCTGTTACAGACATGCTGCATAGCTGCATTTGGCTTTGGAAAATGCTTTAGAAACACATTGAACGGGTATTTACGTAAACAAACAAATACTGACATCTATCAGTGTGTGAAAATAACCCTATTACCTTTAACGAGAAAAGTTGAGTGAATTTTGGTCTGTTTCTCATATGGCTTTAGAAAACTGGAAATATAGCACACAATTCATTCAGTATGACCTACACTTATTGTTTCTTTATATAGCCAATATTTTTTCCACTGTTAAAATTCATTAATTCCTTCATTAAATTCATCAAAACTATAGAGAACAACTGTAACCGTGGAAATTATGTTGCAAATAAAAGCATCTAAAATAAATGAAAACTATGTTGTATTTTAGCATCTTCAAAGTAGCCACCCTTTGACTAGTGTTTGCAAAATCGTTCTCTTCTGGGAAGCTTTTTAAAGAGTATTGAGAAAATTTCCATCTATTCTTATAGGCTACGTTTTCTTCATTATTTGGTCCAAGTCATCAATTTCAAAAAGATTTATTTTCAAACATTTTTTATTCTACTAAAAGAAATGGATATGTTGGCACAATCATATATTTTATACACTGCTTTAATTGTGCTTTTTTCCAGTCACTATGAAACGACGTTAACAACAAATGGGTTGGGAACAACATGAGGGTGTGTTAATGATGCTAACAATTTGAAGTTTGGATAATTCGTCCAAAAATACATGAATTATAACGAACAAAAGAAACAAATTACAGACAGAAACAACAGACACACACTCACTCACCACCAAGCTCTTCAGTGGAGATGTTGGCGAGCTGCTCTTCACTGGTTTCAGAGAGAGAGGTGCTCAGAAAGTTGTTTGTGTAGAGCAGTCCTGCTCTCACATGGTGAAAAGGCATCTTCACCCTTCAATGAGATAATGAGAAATTATCAATTCAATGAGAAAACAACATAAATCAATGATCACACAACCTGTGCCTGTAGCCTTAACAAATACTCTCATGCCTGTTCCTGAAAGAAAGGAATCAGAATCAATTTTGAATGAAGACTGACAACCAAGGGAACACATGTTAGTTTATAATAACCATATTGGAATATGAGGTGTTGAGAAATGTGCATAACTTAGCAACTTGCAAGAGTATGTTCAATCTCAGTTCATTTGATAAGGTCACCATTCAAATGAATACCGCAACCCACACCCACACACACACACACACACACACACACACACTGACACATTGTAAGCCCACGACCTACACACTCACCCACCTTGCTGCTTTTGTAACAGGTCATACAGGATTACCAAGGTTGTCTGTAAGAAGACACCTTTTACATGTCCTGAATGCAATTTGACCAAAATATTTCAGGAATATATCAAATCTCTTGTCACTTTGATTTATATGAAAACATTGGAGGAGCAGTTTAATAAATGCTTTAAAATTCCTGTCAGTAATGTCAATATTTCTGTCAAAAGGACTGAACGATTACTCCATCTTAGTGAGAAATAAATGTGTGTTTCTGAGACATTGATGTGTAAAGCCATTAATTCTCCTTTTTGTATCACAACAAGGCTTTTATAGTAAAACAATAATTATGAAAGATAAGTTGCCTGTAATGCAGTTGCACAATTGTTTATAGATAATCGCTGCATTTTAGCAGTCTGAATTTAGGTTTTTGTATTGTTGTAGCGCGAATACATCACTCTCCTGTAGCTCAGACAGAGCATTATACAAGTAAGGCCGAAGTTATGGATTTGATTCTCGAATGACATAAGAATGTATCTATTACCTTCAATGCAGTGCAAGTTGCTTCGCACAAAAGTATCACAGTTAAGTTATCACAGCAAAGGCTTAAAAAAACCTTTGAGTCTCTGTTTTAGTCATTTGGGCTCTGAGATGCAGTTGCAATAGAGCGCTGATGACCTGAGAGAGTTTTTCCAAGACTGCAGACACATCCAAAAGCCAGGACCAGAAAAGAATGCGGCAAATGTTCAAGAATTCCCTCCAGCTATCGAGTTTCCAAGTTTGGCATGATAGGGAATCCTTGATTAATTCCACTCTGAGCCTCCATGTGAATGAAGGGAAATTACGAGGAAGTGGCAGAGGACGGAAGCAGCTAATTTGTGGTGGTGATGCTCACCAAGGACAAACCCTGGCTGTAAATGAGGGCTCTGTGTTACTGTAATTACCATAGATATTAACAACTTTGGGTAGACTTTGATTGATAACTGGACTATACAAGAATATTTCAAGGAGCCATTGATGAGTCCTTTGGTCCCCTTAAGGTTAGATGTGACCAGTGTTGGAACACTTGCAGCTCATAATGAATGCAAAATTAGGGAAGATGGCATAAATTAATACAGTGTTTGACAAGGTTACTTTGGCAACATGCTGTACTTTATAAAGTGGTGTCAGTTCAAACAGTACTTGATCGCTTAGCATTTACTTGCTAAAAGACATACAAATAACAAAGGCTGAATTGCATGTGGTTGCTTTGGTAACAGATTGTGAAATACATGCAGCGGTTGACCTTGACAAACACTTTTAATTAATCATTCCAGTGAGGCCCATATTATATGTGAATGCTTATGTAAATAAATACATAAATAAATAATTTGGTGATAGCCTTATCTGTGCATGTATAGTTTACATAATGCCAGATATAAAACAGTCAAGTGTAATAGAGACAAAAGTGACATCATCCATTGTTCATATAACTAATAATAATATATGTTGAAATACAGTATAAATTGATTCTTCCCAGTCACATTTAAAGTGATAGTTCACCCAAAAATGAAAATTCTGTCATCATTTACTCACTCTCTTGTCATTTCAAACCTGTATGACTGAAAAATGTTGACCGATCAGCGATGGCAGCCATTGACTTGCATTGGTTTTGTGTCCATACAATAGAAGTCAATGGGTGCCAACGCTGTTCGGTTATCAACATTATTCAAAATATCTTTTCTTGTGTTCTGCGGAAGGAAGGAAGTCATACAGGTTCAAAATGACAAGAGGGTGAGTAAATGATGACAGAATTTTCATTTTTGGGTGAACTACACCTTTAAGACGGTGTGACATGGCTCTCATGGCATCACATCTATTATCACCAGAAAAGGTCTGAGGCTTTTACCATGAGTAGCAGGTGCTAGCTTGGCTTTTGTGTTCTCACACTTGCTCCTGGCTCTGATCCAGGACCTGTTAAATAGGGTTTTGGGTCACAGACACTGGCCCAACCAAGGACAACTGTTCATTAGGCGGCCACAAACACATAGGATAGTAATGATAATGAGTCACAACAACAGGGATACACCTTCACAAGGTCAACTGTTGTACCTATCCTCATGACAACAAAAAAGATAAAAAGACAGCATCAAACAAAAAAATGTGTGTGTCAAAATTTGACACCAAAAGGACAATAAACTGCAATGATTAGTAGACAAATAATAAAATGCCATAAAAATATGGGATAATTTATATATATTTTCAAGAACCCTTACATGCTAATTCAATATGGTTTAAATAATGCCATACTTCATGAATGGTTATCAAAAAGATAAATAGGAAGTGAAAGATTTATATCATGAGTGAGACTGCATCTAAGAAATGTGAGAGCTGATCGAGAGACATTTTGTTTCCTGTCAAGCACTTCATGATGAATCTACATAAAAGAGTCTCACTCCGACTCTGTATTATTTTAAATATTCAAAATATTATGTTTTAATAAAGCATCACTGTAAAATTGGATAGGTGTACTTGGTTGATCCAACACTTGCTAGCGACTTGCTAGTGTAACCCACATCAAACAAGTTATTTCACTAAAAAGTTTTGTATAAATGTAAATTTTGAATACAATATTCATGAATAAATATGTATTAATACCTGTGTAAAAAAAGGACTCACATAACATACATCTCTTTCAAAGTTGTTGGGGTCTTAAGTTCAGGGATGGATTACTGACCGGGCCAATGGGGCCAGTGCCCAGGGGCCCTTGACTACCACACAGCAAAATCGCCAGTGTTATAAAAGGTCAAATGAACACTCACAGTGTATATATAATACACACTATCGAAGTGTGGATTATATATACACTGTGAGAGTTAATTTGACTGTTTTTAACACTGGTGATTTTGCTGTGCATGAGCACGAGGGGACCCTGGGCTTCAGGGTTGTGCCATCCGGTTTGGTACAGAAAACCCAACAACAATGAAAACAAATGCTTATCTATCTTTAATATATGGGTCCCATAGCCACAAGGCCTCTGTGGATACCCTGAAAAAAATGAAATGATCAACAAATCATGGCAAAATATGTTTTTATGTTATCTTTAATTTACTAGATTCAATTTAACTTATTAACTAAATTACAGCACATTTAAATGGCATTTTCTGAATCTTTTGCTTGATGATTTGATGTTTACAGATATGTGTCACAGGGGCATTTTATGGTGAGAAATCATTTTTTATTTATGTGATGCATTAAATACGCGTATATTTGACAGTTAATTAAAGACGTGTGTTTCATACGCCTTAATTTTGTCTATTGTTGATTTTTCGCTGTGTAGCTAATATTAGTCTTCTATAAACCCTGTACAGATCATTTTTAGCATAGCGCAAGCATTTGACGCAGAGCGAGAAGGGTTTTAATATTCATTATCATCTTAACTTTCACTTTCTATAACTGTGAATGCGCAGCTAAGGGAAAGTACGGAAAAATTATGGGAGGGGACCCTTGGAGGTAACTGGCCCCGGGCCCTTTGAAGTCATAATCCGTCCCTGCTTAAGTGGGGGTGTTTTTAACACACAAATTACGTTTGAAGGCTATTTATTTTCATAGCACTTACTGAGAACTTTTCAATTAATTTCTATGGAAGCCAAGGGCCACAAAGCCCTCTGTGCAGAGTCAAGCGGATCAGGATGCTGATGGACACAAGTGTAATCTGTTGCACCGTTTACTTGTCAAAAGTTGTGTGCGTGCCTTAAAAGTAAGTTTATATTTCCAGCCTGTTTTATAACGTGTAGGCGTATGCCTTGTCATCATCCCGGTTTGTTTTGTAATCATTCCCGTTGTTGATGTTTCACTATTAGAAATGTATATACTTATACATATACGCATATGAAAGTGAGTAAGCTTTTAACGTTACGTGTATCTGCCCAGTAATTTACATTTGACCATTGCAGACGACATTATTAATGTGCATTTTTGTGTTATTTATTTGATCACCGTCATGCCGTTTAACTGTTGCGCGCGTGGTTATTGAAGCAGCAGGCTGAGCGGTTCCGCCCGTTGCCATGGTTACCGCACCTGCGCTAATATGGTGTCAAATTTTAGTTGCTTACTGTTTGTTTTGGTGGCGCTATCACCCCATAAAATGGCACATTTGCTCTTCATTATTGTGTAAAAAGTACTGCTTGAAATGTTTACTGGTTTATATTTATTGTCCGTTGTATATATTTATATGCCTTTATCAGGCCTATAATTTATCTTATAGAAAACCAAACATATACGGATGCAAAGAGTTGTATAGATACCATCTGGTGTTAGTCCCTAACCGGACTATCTGTAGTGGGTCAATACCAACTGGCAACATAATAAATGGAACAGTGCTATCTCAGCCAACCATTTTTTCAGGTAGGCTATGCTGTAGTCAGATTGATTCTGTCATATTACCGTAATAAATAAACATTTTGACTCGACACGTTTATACTTGACAACATAAAGCACTTTTTTTTGTTTGTTAACGCTTGCATTTTTACACTATTAAAAAAAGCGACTACAGTATACAGATGAAAATGGTTGTGTTTCTCAAGGAATAGGGTATATTAATTGAACAAATTCTTTCAGTTATAAATATTACACCTCAAAAATGGAAAAAATGAAATTCCATGAAGGATTTTTACATGTTTTTGTCCATAGGCTACACTGTAAAAAGTGGTAAATTGCAGTTGTTATCTTATCTGTAGAATATATTCCTATTTGATCCATACATTATTTTTTCCATAAAGGCATTTAAAATCATTAGAGATTTTTTAAGACCCTTTTTTAAGACTCTTGTTAACGCACGGACATTCAACGTTTTCAAATGCAGCGCTTAGCAGGTATTGAAGCCGATCCAGTGGCGGTGTACAACGGCTATTCCTAACCATTCTTTGTCTACACCCGCTGCAGCCCTTTATCATATTAGCTGGGTAAGACATAGGCTACAGAAACATTCTCTTTTACGTAGCCTGTTACGCTGAATCCTGCAACAACTTGCGACTGAAGCCCACAGAAAGCCCACCGGAATAAAAGGAAGTACGGGCATGTTTCCCGTCCCATCGCCCCTGTGGACTAAACTGATAGCCTACCTCATGACTCAAACGTGCCATTTATAACCAGTCTTTGAAAAGGCGCTTGTTCTTAATATGAGCAAATTCACTGCTACAAAATTAATCAGTGTGAACTTTTCGGGTTAACGAAGAGGGGACAAAAACTTTTTGCAGTTTTTTTGCATTCGTTAAAAATACAGACAGATGCTTGGTAAACGCGTGATATCCCTCGTCCACCTTTACCTCACTCCCTTCACAACAGGTGCCGCAACAGAATTTCTCTTGGTTCTGAAACCCTGGAGTCATAGAGGGTGTTTTTAAACAGTTCAATACAAAACATCCACTCACCTCCTCAAAGACTGTGTCCTGTAATTGTCGAAGTGTCAGGGTGCTGAAAATGCAGGTGTTGTGAAACGTGCACGTACAGGGTTACAGAAGTGTTTGGTCTCATATGTAGTATATCTTAACAAAACATTAAATCTGATGATATCAAGAAAATAATGACATTTTCAATTGACCCAGTTACCGGTCCTGTTGGCATGTGACAGCCCCATTGCCACCGAAGCAGAGTTTTGTGAAAATCCATCAGGTCTATCGCTCCAAAGCCATCGTCGTGTTTTTAAAGTTCAAACATTTCAGTGATCCGTTCAGAAATTCCCCTGTCTCGCGCTCGTCTCGTGCATAAAAGACGTCCTCTGCCACGCGCCCAAGGATGTATTGCATTTAAAGTCCTTGCCGAATGCACCCAGTCAAATTGGTAAGCATTCTATAAACTAAATCCTCTTTTAGTTATATGACTCCCGTGAAAAACAACTCTTCGGTTGCTGTCTGTAAATCTGTTCTGCTGGTGACGTTAACCCATTTATTGCGCGTCTGAGGTGGGCACGCTGCCCTGTAGCCATTGAACGGCTGGAGTCATGCAGCCGATCTGCTCCTGAATGTTTTGCCTCCTTCAGAGATCTAGCAGGTGTGTCAGTGAGAGGGGTGTAGGGTGGAGTTAAAAATAGATCAAGGCACGAACAATGCATCCACATGGCAGACAGTTCTTGGTTAATTTACTGACTTTTATAACCCCACGTCAAGATTGTTTCAATAGAATACTGTGTGGACATATGATAAAGAGATAAAGCCACTCAGAATAATTCAGAAATAACAGACCAGTCCATGAATGTCTGCAATGAAAAATACATGCTGATTGAAAGACAATTCACAGAAATGCCAGTTACCTGCATTAGCCTACTTCAGGTGGTTCAGTTGCAAATGTGTCCCTATGATTATATTGACGACTGTAGGTCCGTATTTTAGTTGGTCACAAACATTTGTTGTTGTAGCCTATCTGTTGAAATTTGGACCGTCCAGATGACACACCTTACACCTGTCAGACACACAAAGAGTATTTTATTCTTTTATCTCATACTTGCATAGCTGATTTCTGAGACATATTATAAGACATTTAGTAGACATTATAAGTCACAATTCTATTAAAAATTTTCTTTCATTTGAATGTAGAACATTTACATCATTATTCCCCTTTTATCCGCAACAGGATGGTTGCATTGCCCAAAGGGCCAACGTTCATGCATTTTCAGTTGTGTTGTATTCTTACTAATTAAAAATAGGATCATTAACACAGTCTCAAAGGGTAAATATTCTAAGTCTAATAGTTTGGGATAAAAAACATATTAAAGAATTTTGGATGAACATCAATGATAATAACTTCAGTTCTTCAATCTGAGGTTTATACGAATATATTTGATCCTCTGAGAAACTGAAGACAACATATGAATTCAATCATTATTGTGTTTTCAGCTCTATCAGCTTTTTATTAGCAGGTGAGGCTGTATTGAAAAAACAATATGACAGCAGCTCCACAAATGACCTTGAGATGGCATCGAAGTACATGCTGTTCTGAAATATTGAAATGATTATTGTCTACAGAATGAGGCAAGTTCTCAATGATGTAATTACATTAAACTTTACAAACAGTGGCTATATTGTCACAGGATAAAGCTGAACTAGAAAAATAGAGAGACGGAATAACCTAACAGTGGGAACATGATAAGGGAAGATGTCAATGAAAAAGTTTATGCTGCATATTTAATGAGGACATTTAAACATATAAACTGACTAAATGGAGCTCTGTAATTGAAAATTACAGTTGCTGCTACTTGCCATTCTATTCCACTGCCATAACACAGACAATAAAAACTCAATGATTGTGATTGACAGGTTCCATTTAGATGCTTCAAGGCCCTGTGAAATGATGAAGATGACTTGACTTCTCCCAGCAACTGGGCTATATTTGTAAAAAAAATATATTCCATTCTTGCCCTTTTTACGCGGACACACACACACACACACAATCTTTGTACAGAAATTGGCTTATTACGTTGAATATTTTATGAATAGAAAGAAAACAAGCCATAATTTAAGACATTACAAATGCAATAAAACTTAAAGATGCTGTGTCATGGGTGGGGAAGGACAGAACCAGCGGGGAAAGTGTCCTGGGGGGCAGATGCAGGGGGGAATGTCGACAGGGGAGATGCCGGCTGGGCTGCCGACCGGACTGCCGGCTGGACCACCGGCTGGAGTACTGGCTGGAGTGCCGGCTGGGAATGCCCGTGGGACAGCTAGCTGGACTGTCGGATGGGACGCCAAATGGAGTGCCGCTTGGACCGCCGACTGGATACTGGCGCCGCCGGACTGGGACTGGATTCTGGCGCCGCCGGACTGGGACTGGATACTGGTGCCGCCGGAATGGGACTGGATGCGGGCGTTGCCGCCGGACTGGGACTGGGTTCGGGCGCAGCCGCCGAACCGGGACTGGACACGGGCGCTGTCATCGGCCCGGGACTGGACTCCGGCGCTGCTGACGGACTGGGACTGGATGACGGTGCCGCCGCCGGACTGGGACTGGATACGGGCGTTGCCACTGGACTGGACACGGGAGCAGCCTCCGAACTGGGACTGGACATGGGTGCTGTCATCGGACCGGGACTGGACTCCGGCGCTGCTGCCAGACTGGGACTGTATGAGGGCACTGATGTCAGCGATCCCCTCCTCTGCTTTTTCTTCCGGGAGCGAGCCACCGCGCTCGTGGTCATTTGCATTGATGCGGTGGAGGGCGTGGCTTCCTCCGGACCGGAGCCGTCCCCCAAGACTCCCTCCTGTCTCGCTTGCCAAGGAGGTTGGTGGCCGGGGTCTGAGGCGGAGGTCGTGGAGGTGCCCAAGGCTGCCACGGTGAGGACACATCCCTCCGGGATCGGATCCAAGGGGGTCGGAGAGTTGAGACGTGTTGAGGCCCTGGGCTGATCCCAGTTCATAGCATAACGAACAAGATCGACGAAGCCCTGGGGCCTCAGCATCTCCATCTCCGACCGGGAGAGTGACTTGGTGAGGCAGCTGTTGAACACAACTTTAAGCTCCGCCTCACAGAAGTCGGTCTGCCCCGCTGCCATCAGGAACTCCATGGCGAACCCCCCGGACATCAGGGTCCTTCTGGCAGACGCCAAAGAGGAGGTCCTTCTCGTCTGCTGGGTTCTCGTTTGCCCGATTTGTTCAAAAGTACAGGACAGTAACAAAAAATGTACAAATAACACTTACAAATCCAGGAGCCGGACCGCTAGGTCTGCATCCGTTTTGCAACCCGTTGCCTCTTGCTGCTCTTGCCACCTAGTGTAAGCCTGTCCGATATTGATTCGTGACCGGCCTCGTGTCCGATCACTCTCTCGCTTTCTTTTCTTTGCTTCCTCCGACAAAACCCTCTTTGTTTTTTTGGCTGGCTCTGCCATGGTGATGTTTTGGATAGTTTCAATTTTATTTATTTATATAGCGCTTTTCACAATGTGCATTGTTCCAAAGCAGCTTTACAGGAGCAAATAAGAAAAACACAGAAAGGTAAAACACAGCACAGTGCATGGTGTTTATAGACCAAGCAAGATCATTATAATAAATAATATCTAATAAATAAATGAATAAATAAATAAATGCAGTCTCCCGGTGAGCAAGCCAACACTGCACTGCTCTGCTGTGGCGAGGAACCCAAACTCCAATGATGAATAATGGAGAAAAAAAAACCTCGGGAGAAACCAGGCTCAGCCGGGAGGGCCAGATCTCCTCTGACGTGTCATAGCTGCAATCAGTGACCCCGACCAAAGTCACCGAGCAACGTCCACGAAGAACAGGGAGAGCCCACGAGCCGCGACCCAGGAAGCCCCACCCGCCGAAACCGTGCAGGCCCAAACCCGGTCCCATTCCGCAATCAACAACAGACAACAGAGGAACAACCAGGGAAAAGTAGTAATGGCTAGTAGTAAAGTTAATTAACTTTATTCCTCTGTTGTCCGACATCGACCACAAAACAAGACCAACCAGACCAGACCCACACAGTCCCAACAGTAGTTTCGTCTTACTGTTAGCTCTGCTGTTGGCCAACTTCTCCCAGGCTACGACTAAAATGTGACGTTTTAAAGCAGGGGATAGGCGGGGCTTGTACCGGCCCGAACACCAAAGTTACAAGTGCAATTTCAGCCAATAGGAGGCTGCTTAGGTAGTAACGGCAGTAAAATTCGTCCTACCACTAAATTAATTTTAGAGACATTATTTTAAGGTCAAAAAGTTACTCATTGCCGCTTTAAACTCAAACTCTCAGAGGGAAACTTGCTGGGTAAACCAATTAAGAACCTGGTATGGATGCTAGCCAACATCCCAACAACATGCTTTGATCAGCACTGTGGGTCTTTTCAGCAGACTAAACAGACAGCAGCCAAAAAGAGCAAAGCTCATAACTTTCATATCCATCAACAAGTGTGAAATGGTTTATTTTTCATTAAGTGCTTTGAGCCTGTTTAAAACAAAGAGCCAATGTCTTCCTCTAAAATACATTTAGAAAAGACAACCCAATTTAGAATTATAAGTGCTTATTTGCCGCATTAGGCAACTTTAGTTGCCTCTCACTTATTGACTTTAATGTCTCAAAAGACCAAGGAAAAGACGGAAACGTAATTAAGCTGGATAAGTACAATTTAAGAAAATAAACAAAAATTTAGCTGATCCAAAGCAGTTGCAGTTCAATTAAAGTGATAGTTCACCCAAAAATGAAAATTAAGTCATCTCACTGTCAACTCACCCTCTTGTCATTTCAAACCTGTATGACTTTCTTATTTCCGCAGAATACAAAAGAAGATATTTTGAAAAATGTTGTTACCTGAGCCCCATTTACTTACACTGGTTTTGTCTCCATACAATAGAAGTGAATGGGGTCCAGTGCTGTTCGGTTACCAACTTTCTTCAAAATATATATTTTTTGTGTTCTGTGGAAGGAAGGAAGTCATAAAATGACAAGAGGGTGAGTAAATGATGACAGAATTTTCATTTTTGGGTGAACTATCACTTTAAGGTACAACAGTCCATCGGGCATTCTGCTATAGGCATCAGCATCTCACTAAATCATGAATGGCTATGCCCAGGTTTGCAAACACCTTTTTATTATTAGTCTTGGTATTTAGAACCACTATACCCAATAAACTTTAAATCAAATGCTCAGTGTTTTTAAATACAGTCTCAACAAAAAAGTGACAGAACATATCCACAATTGCTATGGTGGAGCAGATTGAAGGCTTGTGAAAAAATAGATAAATATGGTGACATCACGGAGACATGCATGCTCTGTCTTTACCAAAACTTTGATTAAGCAGGGTTACCATATAATCCCTGTCAGGAAATTGAATGGACCCTGGTGTCAATGGGAAATGTCATATGCAGACAGACAAACTGCTCGAATACAAATCACTAGATGGGACACTGTTTGGAATGCTTGTCAAAAAATTAAAGAACTGATCATGTTTTAAGTATCTGCAAGCCTGATTTCATATTAATCTTACATACTTAATCTTGATGTAACCTGGTTTGGTTTGTGTGCAGTGGTTCACTCTGGGGGCAATACAAGAAGTTGGTTTAGACATTTGGTAGTATAAAGTCTTTGCACATTAGAGCAAACAAACCCCATGACAACTTCACTTCACTTGCTAACCAAGCAAAAAGGCCTCCCTCCTTGTTATTATTCCACTCATGAACATCTTCAACATCCATCTGTTTATTTACTTCTACTTCTATACTTCGACATCATTTAAATGAATCCGCCTGGATTCAGCACAGAAGAAAGTCTGCTGAGCTTTTGCCCTTGAGCCAGGAAATTCAATTGACTTCCTTCAACACATGTGCATGCTAAAATGAATTATGTTTCAAATGTTTGATTGAACTACGTTTGATTGAAGATTATAAAAAATCAAGCAAACAAATAAATAAGAAGCTAAATATAGACTCATTAGGAGAATGAATCATAAGATGAAAGTTACATGTTCCCAATAAATTGGACATATACTTACTAACATAAGTAATTTTCTAAGGATAAAGAAGAAATAAAAGAAAAATGCAATAAAAAAGCATCTGTTTGTTATTCATATACTTTGTTTGATGATATATTACAATACTGCCACCGATGCCCTTAAACTGTGAGCATTAAAGATCAATGCAGATCCACAACACCATGTTAAGGTCTGCTTCATTAAATCTAAAATAGGCCTTTCTGGGATTGAATAAATGGATGGGCTATGTGCTAATATGACACACTTGTAGGAAAGCGTTCAGGTTATAATGTCGACAACAACAAGTGACACAGTATTCTAGACACCACTTGAGAATCAGCATCGAGATGCTGCACGACCTAGAAAACTGGGTCACACCCGAGGCCTTCAGAATGTAAATGCAATGTATTTCAGGGGACTACAGAGAAAGGGATATGAGGGAAGACAAGGTAAAGAGAGAGGAAAAAAGAAACGGTTTGAAAGATTTAGAGTGGAAAGGAAATTGGAGTAAATGGGCACACTCAAAAAATTGATTTGCTGAATTTACTTTAAAAAACTGCGTCAAGTGGTTCCACGCAACAATATTAAGTAATTTGAACAAATAACACTTTAGTTGTATGAACAAAATATATTTAAGTAATGTGACAAAACTTTTTTGAGTAAATCCAAACCATCCGATTGTACCAGTAATTAAACTCAATATGTATCCTTCTCAATGGTACTTTTTGTTGTCATACATAGATTATATACAGACTTACTGCATGTAAGTCAAAACACAATGAGCAAATTAGATGAGAGGCATCTCATTACTGGCATTAGCACAGGTAAAGCTCATTGAATGATGCAATAGACATCATAGCCACGCATAAACCTCTCACAGCCTAAGCACATGTACCACTCTTCAAAACAATGGCAACCGTAAAACTAAAAAATACAACAACCTCTTTTAAACCTTAAAGATAAATGAACATTAAGCACAAACAAGTCTTTTTTCTTTACTGAAAAACATTTAAAATAACACTGAATTTCGAAATTTACTGCCTAAATGCAGTCTTACGCAAAGCATGCTGGGAACTGAAAATCCCCCTCAACCAGTCATGTTGAATTAACTTGTTTATATTAAGTAAACTCAATATGTCAAATATTGTAGGGTTTTGCGTTCTACTGAACAATGTTAAGTTGACCAGTCAAACACTCGTTAAGTAAAGCTGGCAGATCTAATTTTTTTGTATAAATAACATAGTTAACTTATATTTCAGTTTCTTGCATTCTTTATGTACTGTGAACAAGGATGGGTTAAGAAAAACTAACAGCAGCAACATTTTGTTGAGTGCACAAACACTTTGTTACAAAGTGTTACAACAACAAACACCAGTATAAGCAGCAGCAATATAATCATCGTAATAGTTGAGAGCAATCTTTACAAATCTTTACAAACTTTTTTCACTGTTTACAATCATTGCTTCCTTGTTAACAAACAAACATTGTTCAGTCTTGTAATCTGTTTTCTTCTTAATAATAAGATATTATTAATGAAACATTAACAGCACAGTAATCAGATAAATGTCTGTTTTAATACTTGAGTCACATATAGTTCCACTTCAATACCTGCTTCATTTGAAGCTCATAAATCCCAGAGGGGAAAAAACTCCCACAGAGAATTTAATATGAAAAACTGAATTAATTATCTACTGCACATTTATACTCATATGATGCCCCTAAACATATCCCCTAAACATTTTCCATCACTTAACTGGAAAAAAAACATACCCCAATGCATTAAATTCGCAATTAATTATTATTGAAAGAGAAGACAAATACTGTATATAATAAAGATGTAACAGCAGAAAAAGACCTCTCTTAAGCTATTTTATATTGTAAATATATGAACAACAGAACAAACCCGCACACTATCAATCTTGCAAAAGTGTCCAAATTTATTTGAATACAACGTTTTGGTCCATGACCTTCATCAGGTATACTGTACATATAAAGACTAATAATTTAAAATAATTGGCTAAAATGAAAAACTGCATTTATTTAGTGGCCCAATAAGCGCATAATTAAAAACCAATTTATTTGGTAAAATAACACTCTAAGGAACAGGTTCGTTACAAGATTAGCTGTGCATTGTTATAAAATTTAATTTATAATCCTGCATCCAGTTAATGGTAAGATAAAAAAAGTACAATGACTTGCCTCTGTAAGTAATTAAAGCAGCACACCTTTATTAAATATGAAACAGCTTGTGCTTCCTTTGCATCTCAAGCCTTCTGAATTAATAAGGACCCTCTAACGCCATTTGTTCATTCTGAGGAAGACGAACGCTGCTGACAAAATGGCTTTGCTTGTCAGGCAAGCATCTTTAAATCTCCTCTGAGCTTTCCTGTGTCACGCCTCCACCTAGAGAAATGAGGAGCATAACAAATGTGGATTGTATTTTGTGCCTGTGGTCGTGTTGGTCTCATAATTATATAACTATACAACTTATAAATAGAGCATCATGGGACTGACCATAACTTAAAAGCTCCATTAATATTCTATTATATTTGCTAAATGACCCTTCCGAATAATCAAATGCAATCATGCAACAATACATTTTTAATCGCATTTGACAATCTATCTGTCATAAAAATCACAATAAAAGTTTTGAATAGATGGTTTGCATTCTTTACAAAACCTCATGTTAAAAACGTTCTATAAAAATAAAAGGCTGAGGTTCACATTTTCAAAGAAAATTTGGAGGTCGTAAACCAGCAGAAAAATGTGACGTTGAAAGCACAACAACATCCTTGACCATCCTGCTACAAACGAACACCGAGCGCATTCTTTACCTTTCCCAGCTGATGTAGCATGTTAAAGTAACAGCTTCAAAAGTGGGTATGTACCACCGCTGTACATTGTAGATGTGTGTAGTCCCATGAGGAATGAGTCTCCGCTCATACATCAGAGGCAGCCAAAATGGGGCCAAACCTGCCCTGTGATTGTTCTCTGATCTACAGGCGTGTGAGCCTAGGCGTGTGGATTGATGGTCCTGATGGTCCTTATCAGCTGCTGGAGGAGCCCAGCAGAATAATGATCACTCACAAAGGTTTCCTGATAAATCAATGTTGACTAGGCAGAGGCTCTCAGATTGTGTGCACAGACTATGAGGAGTCATATAACTGCCAGTAGGCCAATACTCTCTCTCTTTGCTGGCCTGCATCATGTCTACCAGCTCATCTTTCCAAAAGATTCCCCCTGCCAGACTCCTTCAGATCGAGTGAAGAGAATGAAGGCACATTGGAAAAATAGAGGAATAGACAGATAGACAGACAGACAGACATGGTGCAAAGTATGTGTCTGTGTTGCTTTTTGTCTTTGTGACACTTTCTATGTATGTTTGATTTATGGTGGAAAAAATGATGAACATATGCTCCACACACCACGTCTAAGCAGAGGAAGATAAAATATATTTATTTTCCGACTGTAAATCATACATTTCCTGTCATGGTGAAATCACAATAACAAGAAAAAGGACAAAATAGTGATTTTGGGTTATCTCGCTGTGTTTTAGTGCACCTGATTCCTTGCATCAGGAAAATATTGATGATTCATTTTTATGAATAAGCTGTGATGTGAGAAAGTGAAAACCAGGAATGTGGGGACAGGAACTTGGGACGGGCAAACTAAGGTACTCTTTAGTATAGCTCAGTTATTGGGGTAGGGAAGCCACCCAAATTAATTTTGTCCTGAGATCATTTTAGTGACAGACCTGATGGTTTTTGGACTACAATGCCATGCACACACAAAAGTGCCTTTCCTTCATTGTTCATTGGGAGAAAGAACTCTAATAGAAAAAACATAAATAAATGCATTCTATACTTTGATATTATACTGTAGAAGTTATGCACAAAACTTAACAGTACACAGCCCATTTAATGGAACTAAACCAATTCACTTGGGATTCATAAACAATTGGGCATTTAGGTTGGATGAGGGATGCTGGGACATGTATTAGAGAATGACAAACATCTGTTGACACACCAGCAACATTGTATTATAGCTGGATTATACAAACATGCTCTACTCACAGTTTTGCCAGGACTAAATATTTTTCTTGAGCCACACTTGGACTAACATGAATCAGACAAAAGCAAATTGTGTCACTGGGGCACTGATGCGCTTCGGCAGAAAAATCAAGAAATCTCACATGAGCTACTTTATCCTGTATGAGAGGATATTCAGAGCGACAAACAGCAGGACCTCTACAAAACACACAAACAGTTTGGGACAAATGCAGATACTAACACTCATATAAGATACAAAACAGGTCCTCCAACTGCAAGGAGGTGCTGGCCTTCAAAAAAAATGTGATCGTCAAACTTCAAACAAAACAAATATTCTAATCATTTTATGGGTTTTCCATCTTGAATGGTTGATTTGAACAAACTCAGTTAACGTGTGTTAAACGTACAGTACATGTCTTTTTTCTTCAAATTTCAATATCACAAGAACACATACACCAATGTAGCTATTACTGTACCGGCCATATATAAATCTAACATGATGCGATCTCCTTTTAACTAATGCAGTCTGTTGTGTTAGAACATCTGAATGTGAGCTTCCCAGAGCCCTCTCCTCCCATGCACGAACACACAACACACCCATTAACTATTAATGGGACGAATCAGAGTTAACCTCACCCCCCAGAACTGGTGCAGGTGAAGGACAGGACGAGGAAAGACAGAAGGTTTTGTCTTTAGGGCGATATGACCTCTACATATGTGAGCTGAGATAGCACACTTTAATTAGCAACACAGCACTGTATCGATTACAGCAGTTTAAACAACTTCAGCTCTCAGAAAGAGTGAATTTAAAGATGTGGGGCAATAGTGGGAAGCTAAATCTCTTTTGATTTTAGATGAAGATACAAACATTAAAAACTGAGCATTAAAATTGCTAGGATGATCAGAATGCAAAAAAATAGGTTATTTTTTTGTTATCACTAAAGGGAGGTCACCTTCAAAAAATCCAGTGTATAAAATTAAGCAGCATATAGCGGTGAGGTTGCGAATTGCAACCAGCGGCTCACTTCACCACTCACCCCTCCTTTTCAAAGGACTACGGTGGCTGACACAGAACTTAGATGACGTCGTGTTTTCACATCTTTGCTGAAAACGCATTCTGTAGAGTAGTTTGTCCATTTAGGGCTACTGTAGAAACAACATGAATTCCATGTAAGGGGAACCGTGGTGTATGACGATAAGGCAATAAAAACCTAACGCTTCATTACATAAGGTCTTTATACACCTCTGAAGACATAGTGATGTATATTATAGGCCTATTGCATTTCTGTCAATAGAGCCTCCAAAAAATCACACACTGGACATTTAACTTTAGGTGGTCACGGTAAACATTGCAAAAGCTTGCTTTGAGAAAAACATTCACATAAAATGTTGTTTGGTAGATATTAATATATTCCACATTATGTTTTTTAGCTTTGATGAGGCACACATTTGTCTCCAGTGTATGCAAAATAATTCATATTAAATGAAAAATAAGTAAAAAATACAAAACAAATGTACAAGTATAGAGTGAATTCCCACTTGCTGATGATCTATTTCAAGCTGTTTGTTTAAGAATCAACATTTAACATTTAAAAAAAATCTGTATACTGTGGTAGGCTATACGAGACCAGTTTTTACTGCACTTATGCTTTTTGTTGTCCTTATGTTTCTCCAATTGCTTCTATTGTTTACCTCATTTTTAAGTCACTGTGGATAAAAGCGTCTGCTAAATGACTAAATGTAAATGTTAATCTTGCATTAATGTTTTGCACTCCATTAGTAACATATCATTCAACTGCAAAGCATTAGTCCATGTCAAGTATTAGTCTTGCCTTCCTTCTGGACACCTCTTTTGACACATCATGACTGAATGAGGCCTGAGGAAACAAAGCAGTCCCCGAATTCACCATCACCCCAATTACAAGGTCAAAGAGCCGAAGGCAATCCGTTTCAATAGTGGCATCTTATCAGTTGAACATCCATTATGGATTGCATAAATCAGACCAGTGAAAGTATTGACGAAATGAGCTTTGTGTGGTGGTCTCAGGAAATTAAGCTCTTTTAATGTAGATGGTTAGTGTGCATGCGTCATCTCGTCTTTAATTATTCTTCACATGTTTAGACAGAGAGAAGAGGTAAGTTTAACAGCTCTGATTCAGATCTAAGAAGAATGAGCAGGATCAAAGCATTGAAGAGACGAGAAATAGCCTTGAAGAGGAGCTAAAGAGAAACAGTGATTATGTAATCAGCCAAGGTAAGAAGATATTCAAGAGAAAAACGAAATAAAGTTATTATTAGTTTAAGGAATTTAGTTTAAATGAACTTGTATAGCATGAAGGGGTTTGTCAGAGACAATAAACCAATGACATATGGATAACTACTCTCTGTAGAAGAGATCGCAAGATTTTACAGATAAACCAGATGATGGGGTGAAGGTCGTGACTAAAATTGTGGGTCTACTGACTGCATTGGGACCCTCAAATCAATCCTACCGTTCACCCCTATAGCTACAGTATGGTGAATGGGGTACAACAGGGGGTAGATGAAAACAGACAGAGAAAGAAAGAAAGAAAGAGAGAGAGAGAGAGAGAGAGAGACTGTTGCTCAGGGCAGGATTTGATTCATTGAAGCATTAGAGAAGGAGTGAAATCAAGGACAAGCTTTGGAGGAGAGACTCCCTTGATCATGACACCAAAAAGAGGAATAGCAGATTCATCCAACAAACATCTAGCAGCAGGCGTTAATGGCATACATCAATACACTTCAGCGACTAGTCAAAAAGTCACAACTGTACTTGAAGAGTTTGGTTCCAAAATGAGATAACTGAGATAATGAGATACGTTTTTAAAACTTTTCAAAATCTTGTTTTTTATTGTGCATTACAATTAATCTCAATCAAACTGCAGTTGGTTTGTTTTGATTTAAGCCATAATAACTCAAAAATACAGCTAACTAACACAATAAAACACAATAAAAACATGATTTTTTTTAATGGAGTTATTTCAGTTTGGAACCAAACTCTTCATTTGCATGATGGATTTTCAATTTTAACAAATACTGATGTCAGCACCTAGATTTTATGTAAGGATTTTATGTAAGCAGATTTTTGTACTATGCAAATTACCAAAACTTTGAGGCAGCTTCCTGTTTTCCACCCAATGCACACTCGTATACACCCCCCACAGCTATTTCTACGAATTACAAAGAACACAACCTCGATATAGAGGAACACCTCAGGGATTTGAGGGACCTGTGGGTCTCCAGGTTTAATCACAACGTTGCTGCTTCCTCCTCGCATGTTCTGGAAATAGGCCATGGGTAGAAAAGGGCACCTGAGAGTTCAGCTCAAAATACAGCAACTGAATGAAAAATGGTGTGTTTATGTGTACAAGGGGGTGTGGTCACAAATTATAGTGGCCATTAAAGTGGGCGGCCTTTGTCACCCCAGAGACTGTTTATTGTCATTCCATGCATTGCACAGTAAGAAACTGCATGCAAGATTTATTGTTTTTTTTTATGCTGTTGAGAGGAAAAACTTTCCAATCTGGCCTTGTGAAGAATAAAGAATAAGAATTAGGAAGAGTAATGAGGGAGTGTAAAGATGGTGAGAAGGTATAGCATGCAGACAGAAAATAGGGCTGAGGCATATTCTTAACCATCTGGTGGTAATTTGTAGACATTGTGGCTTCTGGATTTGAAATGTAGTATGAAAAAGGTGACCTTACACAACAGAATGTTTCAATTAAATCAAGATCAAATGGTTCCTCATTTGCATTAAATGTGTGTTCCTCAACAACAACAAAAAAAACTAAAATAAGAAGTAATTATAATAAAATAATTAGTTTTATATTGATAACAATAATACATACCTCTCAAAGCATTGTCACCTCTGTCGATTTGAGGCTCCTTAAATAACATATTTGTTTTAATTTAAAAACTTTGTTTAAATAAACTTTGCAAGTGTAATCCTTTCCAATCTTTTTATGATAATAATAGTGTATTTCAAGTCATATTAAATTGGTTAGAGAAACAGTTAGCTTATGGATAAGAGTCCAGGGTAATCATCCATTTTTTGGATGCATTATCATACTTTGAACCGTTACAGTAAAGACCGTTAAAGACATTTGAACTTTCCATTATAGTGGACCTATGAATCAGTCATCAGTTTAATTTGGCTTGTATGGAAAAGTAGATCAATATTGAATTATTTTCACCATGGTTGTCTTAAGCGATATGCTTTAAAAAAAAGGAATCTAAAATGAAACACCACATTCATCACAACAAGTCTCTCTAATCCAACAAATATTGAATGAGCAGTTCAATTACATTCACATTTTCCCCCCAAGGTTAAAAGAAGAATGAATCAAAACACGGTGTTAGAGGCACGTTCCAGAAAGAACTATGGCTGAAAACTAAATATCCTTCCACAATTTTGATACACAAGATTCATATCAAGAAAATTAAGGATGACACTCTGAAATCCTAAATGCTGTTTAAACATTCTGGTAAATTGTCACTTGCATCTCAACCACTAAATGTGTTGAATAGTTTGAACCTAAGCTATATTGATAAACATGCATTTCACATTTTAAAAATAAATATTGAGTCAGTGGGCCTAACCTTTGACTAGAGTGATGTCATTTAATTTTACACCCTAAATCATTCAAATATCTGCCTGCAATTTAAGCATGCACCCCATAAGTCTCTTATTCATGTCAGAGATGGGTTTTAAATTCGTCCAGGTGAGTCGAATGCAATAAATTTTACATCAAGGGGGACTTTTATCTGACAGCTGAATCTCCCGTTATATATTCTTAAACAGAATATAATGTATTCCTAATGTTTAAAGCATTTAACATTCAAACTAGCAATAAAGATAGTTTCTGGCTGGCTAACTACCTAATTGAACTTTCATTAAAGTAAACTTTTGCCCTGATTCTGAGAATAATCACGTACAAGACTTTAGCTCTCACATGTAGAGACACTAATGAGGGGCCATTAGAAGCATTCTCTAAAGCCCCAGACAGGAGAGCCAGACCAGCTAGGCTAGTGTTCATTAAGAAATTACTATGCTGATGATTCTCCGCCAGCAGATGGAGAAAACTCATTTGGTAAGATGTTCTCAAAGCAATCCAGTGCTATGAGATGGTCTTTCAGAGTAAATTATGATTAAAGAATTGATGGAAAAGTTTAGTGCTTGTTTGAGTTAAGGGTGCTTTGAGCAGGCACTGTGTTGGTTCCAAATTGTGAAAAAAATGATACTCAAGCATACTAACAAAAAAGAAGATATTTGGAAGAATGTCAGTAACCCAACAGATCTCATTCTCCATTGACTCCCATAGTATTTATTTCCCTACTATGGGAGTCAATGGGGGATGAGATCTGTTTGGTCACTGACAATCTTCCAAATATCTTCCTTTGTGTTAAGCAGAACATAAATCTATACCGGTTTGAAACAACCTGAGGGCGAGTAAACGATGACAGAATTTTTATTTTTGGGTGAATCTTCTTTAACAATTTTAGGTGGATCACTAGCCATCTTAAAATCCCTTTACCCCATAAGGTTACATATTTCACATTCATCACTCAACACTGCAGGAGCACACAAGCATCTGGTGACTACCTCCCCATCTCTTTCAGCAGAGCCTTACTGCTTCCCAGCCTGATGGATGTGGAGGGTTCATGGGTGAATCTCTCCACTGTCACAAGCCCCCTGCAAGATGGATGTCTTTTTGGCTAATATCTATCAGGAGCAGAGATGACCTCCTGGCTCCAGGGTGTAAGGTTGTACTCTAATTCACACTTTCCAATGAGGTTTGTGGAGGTATTAACGAAAGACAACCGGATCAATAAAGGAAATTAATATTCTGTGTGTTTGCTTGAGTGTTTTACAAATGTAAATCCACCTCCTCTTGCTAATGGAAATCTTTTTGGCCCTTTAGGACTTATATGCCTACCAGCTTTATGTTTTAATACACAGCTATTATCAAGCATGGTGGACAGCTGCAGCTTTAGGTACACGGCTTTGATTTATAAGGCTGTAGGTGAAAACAAGGCTATGATAAAGTGTTGACAGTGTGACACAGTGTGTTTACATGGAAGGTATTGATTTACATTATGCATTTAGTTGAATGTAGCTTACAGTTTGTTTAAGATTCTGTGCACTTTCTCATGTCATGCAATCAAAGCCATGTTAGTAGCATGATTGAGCTACAGCAACATCTATGAGTGAACATTAAAGGGATAGTTCACCCAGAAATGAAAACTCTGTCATGATTACTCACCCTCAAGTTGTTCCAAACTTTTATAAATTTCTTTCATCTGTTGAAAACAAAGAAAGATATTTGGAAGAATGTTAGCAACTGAGATTTCTAGGGCACCATTGACTGTTTGTTTGTTTTCCTAAATACTTCAAAATATTTCATTTTGTGTTCAACAGAACACATTTTTTTAACAATAATTCTTTCTTCTATGGTATATGGTGCCCCAGAAATGTCAGTTGCTAACATTCTTCCAAATATCTTTCTTTGTGTTCAACAAAACAATTAAATTCATACAGGTTTGTAACAACTTGAGGGTGAGTAATTCATGACAGAATTTTCATTTATAGGGGAACTATCCCTTTACTGATAACACAACCTTTACCAAATCACATTTTTCGTAAACAGCCATTGAATGTCAACAGTCTTTTAAGGACAGTTTAATTTTATATTGCTGTATCACTAAATCCAACACAGGTCACGATGAGTGTGTTGGTCTCTAAAGAAGTTATTTTCTGCCCTAGATACACTGTAGTAGCCATGCAGCTGTCTGACAAAATAAAAGATAAAAGCATGAATTATTCAATGATAAAAACTGAACACATGGGGAGATATGAAAATGATTGGAGACCTAGGTGAACCGGCCAAGCCAGACTGGCCTACACTGACCAATACCAGGCAACGCATTCATTAAACAGTCCCAAAAGTTTTCTATTAAAATCAGCTATGCCATGCATTAGGCTGGTCATATGATCTCAATACATCAGCCCCCGTAAGGGGACCCACAACAGCTTTTATTAGGCTACCGCTATGGCTAAAATCTTTATCTCAGGTCATTTAAACATATTTTTCAGTTCTCATGCATAAAACTTTTTTAATGAGCAAACATTACCGAGTGTTCCTTTAAAGCTCAACAAATATATGAGCTTATTAAATCTAATATATTAAAGTTCCATGAATCATTTATATGCACCTATCAGGCTAAAATAAAAAGCATGCATTATTAAATTGTTAGGACTCAGAGTGGGTTTGTTGGGTCAAGTGCCAGCCAGTCGAAATTAGTCTAAAATGTAATAACTCTGATGTTTAATCTTGTTATTCATATACGAAATATGAGCTTTTACTAGCATTATAAACTATCAATGTCAAATTATGAAAGCAACAGTGATGTGTTTACAATGTAATTGGCTGCACATTCTTTTTAATAATGTCTGTGATTATCCAATACATCACACCCATAACATTATTTTCTACCTGAAGGAACAGCAGTTCTACCACAATACAAGTTCAGTCAGAACATTTAGAAATGTGCCACAAATATGCGAGATTCAGTTCTTTTTGGTTGAAAGCTGTGACTTTGAGGCTTATAAATGAGTTGTGCAGGTCAAGACGGTCCTTTCTGAGAGAGCTCCTGATTAGCATTACAATGACAGATGCGTTGGTGCCAAAGTGCCTCTTGTTAATAGTGCCTTACGGGAACATCACAACATTTGTCCAAGTATTTCTTATCCAATGCAAGTGCTTCTTTACTGTAGACAGATCATTTCCTTTGCTGGTCCTGGTGACACGAACCCAAAATACATACATTCCTGAATAATATGTGTGTTGTAAAAAGCACTAAGTCACATTGTGTTGTGCCTCTTTCTAAAGTCATGACAATAGAGAAAAGCACGTCTCATTTGGTTGGCTGGAGAGTAACCCACTGCATCATGCTGATTGTTTCCAGTAAGCAGCCAGAGGGACCTTTCAAAGTTTAGCGGGATTTATCAGCTCACAACACTAGGATAATACTGTCCTTTCAGCTCAGTTAGCACATCCAGTGGCCCTTTCCCCTCCTGTGAATCAACATTGAGATGACATTGGGAGATTTCACAATGGATGGGATGATGTACAACGGTGAATGATGCTTTAAACATTGTCTCTTGTCTCTGATACCTAATACATTTCATCTGTTGAAAAGTGTAGATTATTTAGTTTACATTCATAAACATAATGTAAGATCAATTCAAGTTAAAGTTTAAATGCTGTCATTTGTAGCTTTGTGTGCTTTGCAGCTTTAATACTAAAAAACGTTCGGATCTGCATAAGGACCGACATCCGTTGTGTACGTTTGCTCATTTAGAGATGAATGAAGAGAATTTTGAGTGAATTCTCAAGAGATGCATGGTGAAGATTTCAGTTATAATCCTATTCTGCATATCTATAAATCGCTTTAACAAAAAACACAGGATTTGGTGGGATTAGGCCACTGTGAGACCTTTTTGTATGAATGAGTTTTCTGATGTGTGGGTGTTTGTTAGAGGCCAATCTGTTTATAAATCTCTTGTGAATTTTTCCACACAGCATTAGACTGTTCCACTTACCAGTATTGAGAACTCAAAGGAGCAAGGAGAAAATCTACTCATCCATCTGAGATATGTGCTCTCCTGTTAAACAAGAAAGACTATTATGATTTTGAGGTAAGTTTTTTTAATTTCTCTTAAACCGTTTTAATTTATGATTATTAATTCTATTTTTTATCTGTTACTTATTAACAGCTCAGATTTCGCCTTTTAATGATTATACTTAAAAAAATGTGTTAACAAACATTGTCCTTAAAGGAGCAATGTGGAAATTTTAGCAGCATCTAGTGGTGAGGTTGTGAATTGCAACCAAAGGCTCACTCCAGCCTTCCCCCTCCCTTTCAAAGCACTATGGTGGCTGCACAGAACTAAAGGCTGGAAGACACTACACGACTTTTAAAATCTGAGCAGAAGACATCACATACTTTCAGACTTTTTGAAAGTTTGCAGAGAAAAGGAGGGCATCACACACTACGCGATACAATCTGCAGACTAGCGCAGACTTTCTGCAACAAGTCCAGATTGAAAATCTGAGCAAAAGTCTTGTAGTGTATTACAGCCTTAAGATGTTGTCATGTTTTCGCTTCTTTGCTGAAGGAGGTTTTTACGAAACGCTCTGTAGAGCAGTTTGTCCATTTAGGAACAGCATGGTGAATTCCATGTAAGGGGACCCGCGGTGTGTGTAGATAGAAATAGCTCATTCTAAGGTAATAAAACATAATGTAAAGGTCTGTATACACCTCTGAAGACATTGTTATGTATATTATTTTGCATTTCTGTCAATAGATCCTCCAGAAAACAACACACTGGACCTTTAATATGTGTATTATCTGTAATCGTTTTGAAATACAATTCATATTGTGAATATAGTCTCACCTTATTATATATCTTATTTTTAAACAACAGATAGCAACTTATTGCTTAGGTGTATGTATGGCTAGTGTAAAGACAGATGCAGCCTTAACTTCAACCTGTAGAGCAATAAGATTTTTTTGCACGTTTGTGGAAAATGCTTGGCAAAGCACTTTTTCTGTGACTGCAATGATGTTCTTGCTTGGAAGATCCTTTGAGCACTGCTTTGGGGTTTTAAAACAATCTGTGCCAAAATACTTGTGATGTTCTTTTTCTATAACAACCGAGAACCCCATTGTTTAATAATAAGTCTGAAATGCGGACGAAAGGCAATTGGCCGATAGCTATAGCATTATCGATCTCTAGTGCTAGCCGACATAAAACAAAGCACCTGAAAGCCCCTGCAGTCGCATTGTGTTTCAGAGATCATTAGCACAGCAGACACAATAAATGAAAGGTAATTAGCAGATTGAAATCATTTGGATAAGACAGATGTTATGCTAATTACTATGAATAAGTAAGTTGCGGTTAATAAGCTTTTAAGTCTTAAATACAACATTTTTAACTTACATTTTTTACGAATTGCTATCATTAGTGATTATCATTTGTCCCTATAATAACGCCTGTTATTGTAAATCCAAGATAGTAAAAAATACTTTATATACTTGATAACAGGATTTCCAAAGATAATGATTCCCACGCATTCCAAAGAGTCCAAAAGAAGATGAGAGAGAGAATGACCTTAAGCTGGGTTGTATTTCTGCCATGCTTGACAAATCCAGATACATAAACTATATGAAGGGCAATACAGACAGACATTCTCAAGCATGCCATTGTACTAATGTCTTTCACACTGCATTTCATTTTCATACCTTGAGGTTATAATGTACGGCCATATATTATAAAGCAACATCTTACGGAGTGGATTAAACTTTAGGCTTACTTGAGAAAAGAAACAAAGATCACAATCGTGCTGAAATGACTAAATTACACTACCGATGAATTGTCATTATGATTGGTTGGTTTATTTACATTTAAATTTATGCATTTGGCAGACGCTTTTATCCAAAGCGACTCACATTGCATTGTACCTTTGTTTCTGAGTATGTGCAGTCCACTGGGATCAAACCCACGACCTTGGCGTTGCTAGCGCCGCATGCTCTAACCACTGAGCCACAGGAAAGCTTTATGTTGCATGTAGCGCTGGCTATAGATATACATTCTTGATAACATGTTACCAAACAACATGTTAAGATGTGCTGTGGGAAATCTGTTCGATCATTCAATGTATCAATGTCTGATGAATATATTGATGGTATTTACAAACCTTTCCGACTCAAAATGAATCACAGCTTGTTGAATTAAAAAACCTTTTTAGAAGCAGAAGGGGAAATAAACGTGTTCGAATGAAATAAATTGTGCAACAGTAGATGAGTGTTGTGAATATAAAATATCCCTCATCTACATCTGCCTGAAATGCTGGCACACCACGTAGTTTCCAGGGACCTTTTGGAGAACATAATGCCAAGCACTGCAAACAAACAAACATTCAAAAAAACCTGCAAAGGCCAAAAGTTTTTTTTTTTTGGTGTAAAAAACACATCAGGGATGGAGATGGGACAGCATACGTTTTTAACCGGCAAACCACGATAGACCTGGATGGAAACAATGGTCTGAGGTAACAAAACGCTGGTGACTCATCACTTGAACAATGAATTAAAGCAACCTCCCCTTAAAGATGTACACAGATGTGACCTTGTCCTTCACTGTTTGATTCTTGCCTTGTGTCTGAAAAGCCCCAATCCAATGTTGAATAATAAAGATAAAGTAAACAAATATGTTTCAATACATCATAGACAGCAGTTACTTTATACTTTATTCATATGAATTCGTACGTTGCGAATCCTACAAAAAGATACGATTAGAAAAAGCAATACTGAAATACCAATCCTGCCCTTAACCCTAACGTCACTGGCGCGAAAGCAAATCTTGCCAAAATGTACTAATGAGATTGTACGAATTCATATTAGCCACATCAGGGATTGTGCTGGACCAAAACGTGTTTGTACTCCAAAGGAATTTATGAATGGATCTAGCCCTTTCAAATAAAGTGTGCATGGAGCATATCTTTGCAATTTTTAACAACATTGATCAATCTGAAGGTAACTTCAAAAGTATGAATGCGTTTGCAATGAATAGGGCCGTTTTCTGTTTCACTGTAATGAAATATGGATTATTTTAGTACACAAATGGTATTAAGCACTTATTGTTCAAAGTCGTCCTTTAAAACAATCTTCACCTGAAACACAATCTAATCAGAAAAGGTTATTTTCAATAGTAACGCGATAAGATTTAATCCACAAGTTTGTTTTTCTGAAGTCACACAGATTTCCCCTTTTGTTACAACTCTATGCCAGATGGCCTTGACTGTGTAATGTATGATAATGCATGACAAAATATACAGCTTTAGACACATCCATATTTCACTGTACATTAAATATTTGTGGGTGGAAACTGATTACTGTTATATCATAAACCAGAAAAAATACAACCTGTCTTAGATACATCACTGAAGTGTCTTATAAATCTATCCACAACTGTTTAGCCGGAGGAGGGCAATTTCCTTCATTCATCAAGCACTAAACGCCTGACAAAATACAAATATGCTAAACAACATAATAATGGAACCAAAAAAATGCTCTTTAGTCTGTCATCTAGAATTTGATTCTGTAGGACGCACGATGCAAGTTAGAATATATTTTTTACACAGTTGAATACTTATGTAATTACCTTACCAAAATGTTTTTGGGTTATATTTACGTCATGAATTTTCAATTAACACCAGCGTTATAGTGGGGCTGTTAAGTGTGCCGTTTTAGTTTACTTCCAGGAACTTTTCTCCAGAACTTCCAGGATTTTTCCTGGCTGATAATTGGACTCATTGGCTCTCTGTTTTCTAAACAGGCGGATCAATTAATCTGGAATATAAATATCGATAAGGTTCTCCCAAGTCTTAGCGGAGGATGGTCTCAACTGATCAACCTCTTGGAGGACCAACTTTCAACAAACCCACCTAAAAGAAGCTAGTATACCTAGTCCATTACATATACCTGCATTCTCAGTAAGACGTGTAGATTTGATCTATTAACTTATCATTTATATGCTACAATAGAGAATCCACTGAAGGGTGCTCATCTTCAATTCACACACTCAGTGAAGTGTGAAATTATCTGTAGACAAAAGATTGTAAGTCATCCATCATAAATTGTTGCACAACGCCATCTGTAGGAAGTGAATGGTACTGATTCTGAACATTTACCTATTTTTTAGCTCTCTTGAGACTCTTTCTACTTTTTACTAAAACCACAGGAGACTCTGGATGTACTGGATGTTCTAAAGTGAAACATTAGGTACCGAAATGGTCTGACCTACAAAATAACTTTTCTGATGTTTTAGCCTTAAAAACATCTACAGCATTTGCAAGCACAAAACACAACACAGAATTCCATATTTGCAGTTTATTTGCATGTTAGTTTACAATTCACCGCACATACGAGGTTGCTGTATGACCACTTACATATGAACCATCTGTGTCTGTATCCATGGCACAAATAAGAAAAGGCAGTAATACTGTGCTCTTATACTCAAATAAAACATGAAGTAAAAGCCATTTGTGCGGTTGCACATGTGGTTATGAAATTCATACTTAACAAAAAGTAGTAATGCAGCCGAGTAAAAACAACACTGGGCAGGACTGGCAGATGGTTGTGGCATTCATTAAAACATGAACAGTTGCCTGGTGAAGTTAGCACACTCAAGCTAGTGTGCTAATAGACACGCTGGTGATAACACAGGAATGTTTATAACTACTCGTAGTAAGACTTTGCAATAAATGTGTATTAAGCATTCCCTCCAAAATGTAATACAAACTATTAGACAGCACCTTCAGCTTAAAGTGCTGAGGTGTTGAAATAGGGCGAGATGTCCGAGTTCTGTCTGCCATTTCTATATCTTAGGCATCAAAGAAAATCTAAATTTTGAAATGTTCACCACTCCAGGAAATATATTTGTGTAGTGTGCTGAAATGTCCACATAGCTCATAACCCTCCAACATTGACCCCCCAAGAGTCAGCCTTTATGACCACAAATGTTAGCAAAAAAAAAACAATACAAGCACTTCTGTATTACTAGATCACACACACCGTAAAAAAGTCAGCCAAAATGGATAAATAACATCACATATAAACAGAGAGGCCATCAATCTGCCTTTGTTCTTGCATAAAACAGAAACGTTACAGCTGGCACTGTTGCAGAGCCTCAAATATCACTAGCAAAACAGGACTCATACTGTGATAAAAGAATGTACTGGTAGAGGATCATTTAGCTCATTAAGTAGTGCAAGCTTATCTAAAAGGCACAAGAGTGTTTAAGAGAATATCAATCACCGACACAACTATACATTCCAAATATCACCTAAAACCATGTGTTGGGTGCATTTCTTAGCAAGGCACATAGTTAAAGGAAGTTAGTTGTTAAGTTGTTCAAGCACCCCACAATGAAAAAAAGAGTTGTGCAGAATGTAGTATTTCAGGTGGGATTACAATCGTACAAAAGCAACCAAGCTTGATTTGTTCATTCTGAAGGCACTACTACACTATATGTATTGAAAATACCCCTTCGCATCTGCATTAATATTAGCCATATGAACAAGTCACAAACCAATTGTGGCGTTAGTGAAAGACGACTTGTGTACACATAACCAAACCTGAACTGTTGAGATTTAAAAGAGGAAATATGAGCAAGAAATATATTACTTTTAAAGGCACGCGAGGTTGTGCTTGCATTTGAATGTAATTTTTGGTGCTCCAGACCCTCCTGCTTCGAAAAGAATAGTTGGATTGTTCTTTCACACTTCCTCATAGAAGGCCATCTGAGCCATGTAGGCAGAATTTCTCTGTAACAGACAGTGACAGAACTCACAAAGATTGGATTGATTTATTCTTCGATCTCTTTTTTCCTATTATGCAAATTCTAAACATGTAGCAAACAGGTATTATGCATGAGAATAAATGTGAAGAAAGATTTCGTTTAAAAATATATTTGGAGTAAGCATCATGGGCGTCTCTTACATTGCTGTGGGGAATATACGGAGGCTCAGCGTAACTTCTGTGGCTGTAGATTCCAGCTTGCTGCTGTTCCTCCAACTTCAGAGACTCGATCTCAGACTTCAGCTCCTTTAGCTGATCTTGAAGATGTTTGCTTTTCTCCATGTACTCCAGCCTGACACACACAAAAATGCAACACATACATTCAGCTTTGCCTTTTCAACAGATCTTCACACACCTTCTGACACCGTCAAGTGCATACCGTTCTCTCTCAATCTCCATCGAAAGTCTCTTCATATCAGAGTCTTTGAAGTCCAATCGCATGGAGCTGCTCATGTCTGCAGGCAAATCCACACTTTCTGGCCCAGCGGGTGGAGGAGGGCTGGAATATGCTGCTAGCAACTAATCACATGACCCAAATTACATTTTGAATGTGTTGTAAGTACAATAAAAAGCAGAATAGTTGTTAAAGGGATAGTTGATGACAATTCTATCATTAGCCGGGTTTAAGGCGCATTTTGAAGTGCCACATCAGAAACAAGTGATGGAAACGCCAAATTTCGAAATAAAAATGTACTAATTTGCAAAAAAGTTGTTATGCTCTCTTAAGAGGGTTTTTCTTTTCAAACCTGTATGTGTTTCTTTCATTCCGCAGAACACAAAAGAAGGTATTTCGAAGAATGTTAGTAACCGAACAATGGTGGTACCCTTTGGACTTGCACTGGTTTCGTGTTCATACAATAGAAGTGAATGGGTACCGCCGTCGTTTGGTTACCAAGCAGGCCATACAGGTTTGAAATGACAAGAGGGCGAGTAAATAATGACAGACGTTTTATTTTTGAGTGAACTATCCCTTTAAGTTTTGTAGAAAAAATTACAGGATATGTTGTTTTAGTGATTTCGACAAGTTTTTGCTTAGCCCTTCGTTCTGCATCTTTAGCCTCGTTCAGGTCCTGCTTCAGGTGGTCGGCTTCTTTCAGTCTGGTGACAAAAATGAAATGTAAATCATTTTTACGCATCAAGTTAACTCAAACAGACTGGCAAAAATAAACAAACAAAAACATAGCTGGATAGTCTGGTCACTTAATCTTATGCTTGAATTATTATTATGCTAGGTTGGTTGCAATGTTTCGATAACACGACAGCGTTTAGACTTTTTCAACCTACTAATAGCTATTCGCACTCCCTGCATATTAAGCTGCATTGGAGAAATCATTACCCTTAAACTTCTCTAAAAGTTTCCAGGTTAATTAATATCACGACCCACCTCCTCTCCGACTGCTCAACTAGTTTAACCGCCATGTGTTCTGCTTCTCTCATCTTCTGCTCCATCAGCCTCTTCTCCTCTTTAGTTTTAAGGGCTGTGACCTCCAACCTCTGCCTGTCTTGCTCTGCCTCCGCCGCTTTGTGAGCCAGGAGTTTGGCCTCCTCCTCCGCGATCTGGGCTTTCTCCGCCAGAAGGTCGGCCGTCTCCTCCGAACGCAGCTGCAGAAAGACAGGTTTACAAGATCAAGCTCAGGGAGTCTCAGACCATGAATGGAATTCTAATATTTGCACTTTAATACCTCTGCAGTCCATTTCAAATTTATGCCTGAACAACTCAATCCACATACTTTATACTGCTCAGAGATAATATATTACAAGCAATGTTTCTGGCAACGTTCAATTTCGAGAATGTCAAAACTCACTAGTGCTTCATTGGCCATTCGAGCCTCGTCCTGAAGTTGAAACAGACGACGTTCCATCTCTTCTTTTGCTCGCTCGGCATCCTCCCTCATCTGCTTCTCCCGAGCGAGAATCTGACGCTCAATCTGAACGCACACATTTGACCAGAACCGATCTGTTTAACTGCTGTGCTCGCACATCAGTGCTTATCATTAGTGTAATGTTCATTAGCTTTAATGAACGCTCATAACAAAACATTTAAAGAAAGAACAACATGTGATTAAAGTAACAAAGACCTCTTTAATGAACAAGGTTAATAAAAACAAACATTATGTTAATGAAAAGCAGACCTTTTTCCTAGCCTTCTCTTCTTTGGCCTGGGCCTTCATTTGTTGCACCTCTATGGAATCCACTTTCCTCCTCCTCATAAACAGGTCATGGTTCCCAATACACAGCTGCAAGATCTAAGAAACGCAAATTACTGAATGATGCGTATGTTTTAGCATTTATAAAAAACCTCCAGTCTGTTTCATCAAATTAACTCACCAGTTTGTTAACTCTGAGCTGAGATGAGTAGAATTTAAAAACCTCCATTTTCTTGTCTAATGGCTTGATCGTAAACTGATCAATAGGGAAGAGACAAAAAATGTTTGAACAATTGTGTCTTTTTTTGCAGTAAATGTTGTTGTTCAAAACGTTTCAGCAGTTCATTTACATGCATTAGGCGGGCTCAACAATCTGGGTACCCCTGACCTCTTTCTCGCTGTAAGAGATGTTACGGATCCCGCTCCAAGGGAAGGATTTGTTGGGGCTGAGCTTGTTGTTGGGGCTGTAAATATGAAGACCTTGGGCATCAACTCCAAGAAGCAGCTCTGTGTCCCTCTTATTTTGCTGTAAGATATCAGAATACAAGATATTTCTTGTACACCATCTCCAATATCGTCACTTCAAGCAATCTCCATTAGGGCTGTCACGATTATTAAATAATTGCTTGACCTCATGGATGGTTTCAGATCATCGCAATTATTGCACATCTCTATAGAAGACACTAGGGGGAGCTGTAGTGCATCTGCATATTTTATTGTATATACAGTATATTATATTGTAACTAAAGCATGGTAATACTTGTAAAATGTACCCCCACAACACAAAAATTAAAGAATATACCATAAAAATAACCTGCAGCACAATTTAATATTATTTCAGTGTGAAAACCAGTCTACCAAAATCTCATTAACATAGAAGTAAACTTTTATTGTAGTCTTGCAAATGAGAAAAAAACAGACTAGTATCTTTTCTATGACTGATAGCATTTTAATGGTGGCTTCAATTCACTCCTCATCAATTTACTTAATTTACAAGTATTTGGCGGTTGTATTATTGACAGGCAAAAGCCTAAACCTCAAGTATGATGACCACATTTTTTCCTATGTATTTCCAAGAAAAAGAACACAGTCTTTATATTCAGAACAATATGGTCGTTTCAAAGCTGAAAAAAAATGTATGAGAATTAAAAGCTCTAAAACAGACAATTAATTGTCATAATCGCAATGATTTATTAGACAATTAATCGTCAGCCAAATTTCATAATCGTGACAGCTCTAATCTCCATAAAAACAGTGTTGTCAAGCAACCTCAAAGCCTCTGACTGGAACACGAAAAAATACATTTAGACGCTTATAGAGCAAAGCAACAGATCATTTTTCATAAAGAAAAACATGGGATTTACCGTGATAGAAAAGTAGCTAACTCCGTACATTTCCAGATCCTGTGCTATTTTGAGATATTCCATCTCTGCCTCATCCCTACAAACACAAATGCATCTCGGTTACAGGGTCAGGGTGAAGGGCGCTAAAAAGATCAAACAGAATTCAGTCTTACCTTGTGATGTTTCTGTGTTCAGCATACCAAGCTGTTATCTTCTCTTCCCACATGTCTGCTGTCATCTGATACTGCATCAGCACCTGGACATCACCACAAAACAGCACAGAACTCAAAACATCAGATTAATGATTGAATTCACTGGCAAATGTAAATTCTCAACTCAACTCAACTTTATTTATATAGCGCTTTTACAGCAAAACAATCAAAGTTGTACCTGCAAAAACAAGAAAAGGTTGAAAACACAGAAGACAGACACACCCACACACAAAACACTCCACACACACAACACGCACACGCCCAACACACACAGACACAGAGACACACACACACACACACACACACGTACGTACACAGACAAGTACGCACACACACACACGCTCAGTGAGAGCACACATTTAGGATAAAGGAGAGAGAAGCACAGGTCAAATATAACAGATAATAAATTCCTATATGCAATATTAATTAAGTAAAACTTTAAAATTCTAAAGCAGCCCCCCCGGTCAGGCAGATAGTGCAAAAACAGTATGCAAACGGTGGCGAGGAACCCAAAACTCTAATCGAGAAAAAAAACCTCAGGAGAACCCAGGCCCAACCAGGGGATTCCAGTTCCCCTCTGGCAAAAGCTGCTGCCTCTGCACAAGCTCCAGAGAACTTGCACAACAAGGCTAAATAAAATAAATAAACTTAATAATAAAATAAATTATAGTTTAAATGATATTAAATGATTTAATGATATTAAATGAAATTAATGATTTAAATGATATCGAACCAACCCACGACTCACTCTTTTGGGCAGGAGCTCATCTTGAGCTAGAAAGCCTGGCTTGTGAAAGTTTGGATCATAGTCTCCATACTGCAAAAAACAGACAGTGATGTTTAACATAAACTATGTTTTATATAATGAAATGCCTAAATGCAAATACTCAAATAGACCGGTACCTTGGCTTGAACAGCATATGATGCCAAAAGAACAGAGGCCTCAGGAGAACAAAATATCTCCTCATCCAATATCTGCTTTTTAACCTGGGTTAAGATAAAAAAAGAACTGTAAAAGAATTTTGCTCATAGAAAGTAGAATCACTCACTGCAAAACCCCAAAAGAAGTTACAGCAGAGTATAAAATACTATGACGAAGAGAAATGATGCCAAATTCACCAGCACAACTCCCACATACTTGTAAGAAGAAAAGGTGTTGAGTAATTTCCTGCACAAGCTCATCCTCGACTTTTTCAGGGAAAAATTTGGCGAGAAAATGAAATGTTATCGGAGAATCCTTTGGAACCTCTTGATCCAAAACCTATATGGATTTAATCCCAACAGACATGTCAGTGCATCTCTATATTAACCTGCAGACCATGTTTACAGTGAACCAACATCTCACCCGTTTATCAGGCTTCAGCCAGGCATACGTGTCTTTCACGATATATCTAAGGCCAAAGAACCATGCTTCTCTCAGTCCAATGGTCCGACACACCAGGTCAAACAGATCTTTCCCTTTCCATTTGACCTGTAAAACACAGATTAATGTGAACGCATGCAAATATAGAACATAGGACACAGAAACAAACAAACACAGACACGTCGTTTACCTCACAGCTGAACTCCATTTCAGCATCCATGGTGATGACCTTGACTTTAAAAGTCTTTGGTTGTTTCTTTTTCAGACCCAAAATCGACATTTTCGCTTTTAAAGCACCTAAAACAATAAAGTGTTGTTGTAAAATGTTTGTTTATTTACTCGTTTTGGTATTGACATTGGTAGTAAAACTGTGGTAATACAAAATCCTCCTCCAGACCACCTTTCATGTAAATAAGCATTTTTCCCCCAGGCTCCTACATTTACTTTCAGCAATACCAGATATTTCAGATTATTTGAGTTCTTTGAGTAATGTATACTATAACATCATAATCTCATTTTTGAAGGAGGTGGCTTTGAGAGGGTTTTTGCATTTGAACAAACTTTAATCAATCTGTCAAATACACATGGTTAATACACTTTTACTATAATAACACTGAGGTCAAAAAGTAGCTAATGTCTAATCAATTAGTCGTTTAGAACAAAGAAATAGAAATGTACAGAAAATGTATAGAATTAATATAAACAATACAAATATTATAAAAAATATATATATTTATATATAAATATATATATAAACAAATCGAAAGTAACTTCAATTTAAGTCATATTCAAGTGAGTGCAGCTTCTGTGCACTAATGCTGCTCCCACATTGCAGATAACACGTAAACTGTATGGCGTCAGACGACAACAAGTCAGTCCCATCCCATGCATGCAAAATATTACTTTAATGCTGTAAATAATCGCTTATTTTCTATTTTACAAACTATTTTATCAATCTTACAACGCCTTCGGAAGGTAGGTAGGCTGCTACTATGTAACGTTAGCATGTTGCCAAGTTATAGCCAGTGAGTAAGAGCACGAGCTCACAAAGCTTGTCTTTCTATTAGAAAACCTGACATAAAATTGAAACTGTATAACGTTGGTGCCTTTTAAAGTCATATAACGTTAACTGGTTCTTTCAACAGCTGATAAACTCTATGTAAACGCGCTGTTGATCTTTAGCATGTTGCTACATCTAACGTTACTCAACTCTTTACCTCTCTGGTCGATATTACGAGGAATCAAAACAATTCTTTTAAACAGTAAGGATTAAAGAATACAGTTAGATGACATTAAAGTTAGTTACCTTGTGTAAGTGTTGAAATAGGCCCGATCCACGGGCGATGAGTCTCGCCGCAAAACCACAACAACCCAAATTAGACTCGATTCGTTCCCCTACATGAAAATCGCTGTCAAGCAAGTCGGAAGCTATGTAAAACTCTTAAAAAGTGCCCATATTGTTATTAAATCATAAAATGGACGGTTTTTGCATACAAATCTGACGTTATCTTGAAAACAAAATGTTGAGGAGGCAGTTAGCAGCACTTTGTTGTTGATTCTATTTGTCGCCCTCTACTGGCAGGAAGGAGAATGAAAGGAGAAGTTTGTGGAATACAGTACAGTGATTTAAATGCAACTCCAAAATAAGGGTTTTACATTTTTTTAATTTAGTTTATCTATCTATCTAATAATCTTATGTTAAATGGAATCATGTCTCTAAAGGAATGGCGAACCGTCGAACCTTTTCTGACGTGAGGAACGTGATCCTGTCGGCCCATAGAAACACAGATACCCAGGATAAGGTCGGCTTCTACGACACCTGGGCTGAGAACTATGAGCAGGTACATTTTTATACATTTTCTATTTTATCCAATTTCCTGGAACTGTTTAATGTGTCATTTTTTGCCTTAACAGGATGTGGCGCTGCTGGATTATCGTGCTCCTCTTTTAGCAGCCGAGTGTGTCAGCTCATTTTACAAAGGTGACAGAGAGAATATCACTGTCTTGGATGTAGCCTGTGGTACAGGCCTGGTCTCTGCACATGTACGCATTGCTTTATTTGAATTCTGATAGACATTGGAATGTAGTAGATCTGCTTATTAAAAGGTGATGTTTTCTCTCCCATTCGATTGAGGAAAGTTGAAGAAAATGGGGTTTCATCACTTTGTTGGAGTGGATGGAAGTTTAGGGATGCTAGAGCTGGCTAAGAAAACAGGACTCTATGAGCAGTTTAAACAATGTCTGCTTGGGCAGGATTCCCTCCCTGTTGAAGCTGGTAAGGACTTCAAAATTGAAAAAGTAACTCAACATCTGCATTTCTGTATCAGAAATGTCTGTTTTGGATGCCAGATAACAACCATTCTAGAGCTTTTATTGCATAATTCAACCAACAGTTAGTAACAGAGATATTAAAACTAGAAGAATGTAAACTAAATCTTGAATTCTACGAACTGGTTATTTTTTGTAAAACAGTTTTTACAAATCATTGAATCAATATTGAGACTATTGTTTTTTTAACCGGTATGTTTGATAAGCAGCATGACATCTTTAACATCATTCTCTTGTCTTAGCAGCATATGAGATTGTTATCATTGTTGGAGCTCTGAGCGTTGGGCAAGTGCCATTGACAGTCATCAGAGAGATGTGGGAAGCTACAAAACCAGGTAACGTATTTTTGCCGTAAAGAATTATTGTAAAGACATCCATGTAGGTTTTATTCAAATGTATGTTCAAGATTTTTTTATTTTATCCAAAAAGTGACTCACAGTGTATTAATGGAATATTGGTACATAACGGTATATAATCGATCAACCTAATCACTTATAGTTGTATTTCATGTCTTTTATATGCTTACAAGTTTATGCATACATAAACTGTATACTTAACTAAACTGCATTTTAAATAATACGAACAAACTCTGTAGTACTTTCCAAGAGAATTTCTTTTTTTACTGAAATAAAATGATGTATCTCTACATTTACATCCAAATGTATAGGCCTAATGTAAATGTCAAATCTTCTTAAATCTCCTCATCCTGTGTAACAGGTGGCTACGTGTGCATGACCACCAGAGGAAACGCAGATAACCTGGAGTACAAGGTTGAGCTGGAGAAAATGATTAAAACACTTGAAGAGGAGGACAAATGGAGACGCGTGACTGTTGTTGAGGTGGAGGAGTGGGAGAGGGCAGTTTCACAGCAAGACGACGGGTACATTCCAGGCACCATTTATCTGTATCAGAAAACTGTTTTAAATGCACTCCATGAGTACATTTGACCCAGTATGGATAACCTACTGGTGTCACAGTCTGAGCTGTGTGTCAAAGACCAACAGATGATAAAATATCTCTTCAGGGAAAAAATATTCTAGAGTCCACCAGCAGGTGGTGGTATTATTGCAGAAATTGTAAACACTTGTTGAGAAATTATTTCCCCAGAGAAGCACCCAAGGAGCATTTGCTTGTCAAGTCAAAACATGATCCATTCTAATGGTTTTGCCACTAAATAAGTCACCCTGTTAAACATTGCAGTTATTTGAAAAACCACAAGGAGGGTGTAAAAACATCGAAAGGATTTGGAGAGAAGGATTCTGAGGTGTGTGGTTACAAATTTACCATCTCCCGGTTACATCTAACCTTTCTCTTGGCCGCTCCTCGATACTCCAGCCAGTAAAACTTCAGAAGCTTCCACTTCCACGGGTGTCATGTGACGTAAATCAAATACATTGTAAAAACATTTTAATCAAATTATTTTCAAAGAGAACTTCTGTTTACGAGTTTCTGTTTTTGTTGTTAAAACAAAAAGTCATGATTTTTGCCTAAATAAAATGATATATGTGACTACATAAACATCCACAGACTGTGTTTTTAACATACCGTAAAGAGAGCAATGTAAATGTGTATGTGTAAATAAACAAATTACAAACATACACAGTTTAGATGTATTACTCTTATAGAAGGCATTCAGGAAGTGGCATTTTATACTTTATAACTTATAAACAAAATGCACAACTACAAAACAACATCCCCCACCACGTACTGAAACTCAGTTTAAGTTCTTTTCAAATGACCACATGCAAATGCTTTCATGAGATGATACTCTCTGTTAAACCGGTTTGGTCTGAATCGGCTGTTTCACGCAGAGCTCGAGTTGACACAGAAGAAAGACTAACAATGAAGAGAGTGTTCTTACCCTCCCTTGAAAAATCTGAACTAAACCATTGTCCAGCATATCTGAAGGACCACATGTGTGGCCAAGAATGTAAGAGTGCTTTTATGAGGCTATTTCAACCAGAACTTTCTACAACTGTAGTTCCCTAACCAAAAAGACATGCGATTTGAATGTTTGTTAAACATTAAAGAGGTTTTTGGGTCTTTACTTTACAAATGACAAAACACTATACTAACAGATCTACTATTTTAGTGAGGGGGGAAACGTTTTACCACATACAACATGAACACATACATATTATAGTGTGAAACTAGACAAATTATTGACATGACACAGCTGAATCACAAGATAATCTTTACAACCTAACACTTACCCTCTTGTCATGTCAAACCTGTATGACTTTCTTCCACAGAACACAAAAAGAAGATATTTTGAAGAATGTTGTTAACTGGCCCCCATTCACTTGCATTGGTTTTGTGTCCATACAATAGAAGTGAATTGGGGCCAGTGCTGTTCAGTTACCAACTTTCTTCAAAATATCTTCTATTGTGTTCTGCGGAAGAAAGAAAGTCATACAGGTTTGAAATGACAAGAGGGCGAGTAAATCATGTCAGAACTATCGCTTTAAGTCTCTGTTTAATTCACATTATAAATCTTCATCTACAGCATTATTTGCACTTAAGTGTAGTGTAAAGTATATTTATATAGTATCTAAGCTATAGTGCCATCCTTCATTTTTCCTAAGAAGTCTAAAAACAATTCTACATTTTCTTAATAATGCTAAATTCACAGTGCTAAGGCAGATATATGATTGTCCAAGTGCAAGACCCTATTGCATTCTAATAGGATTTTTCAGTATCAACTCAAGGTCTCCTAAATCAAATATATGTCTTTGAAGGATCTTCAGATGTGTCTTTTGGTTCAGCGGCTGTCACTGTCTGATCCAAACTTTTCTCAATCAGCTGAGAGTTTGTTGACGCCCCCTCACTCTGCTCAGACTCTGCTACTGACTCAGCTCTGGCAAGCTGTGACTTTGTGGTCGATGGCTTGCTGTGATCTGAGCCTGTGGAGGGTAATCTGTTCTGATGATTCATAGGTGCTTTCTGACTCCACTGTGACCTCACAGAAGGAGCGCTGTTTGGCAGAGACTTCACGGAGACCGGTCGCATCCTCTGTGAACCCGCCATGCTGGACCCTGCCAGCGAAGAACGCACGACCAAGTATTTCACAGAAGGACCATCGTCATCCACTGTGTTCCCTGTGCAGATTGAGGTGCACAGCATTCCCCCGCCTAAAAGCAGTAGGATAGATGCACCCCAGCCTAAATAAATGGCTCCCCCGATCTCCCTGCGTTGCGAATCCGTCAGCAGCGGGTTGTAGAATGCCTTCACTACAATGCCAGCCGACCATGACACTGGAATCAAGCAAAGAATGCCAGCGACGGTCAGCGTGACGCCGGCAGCTCCGGTGACTTTAGCTTTGGTGCTTTTGGTTCGGCTCAGGAAGATAGTGCACTTTCCTCCAAGGAAGGCCAAAATCAGGCCCCCCGCTCCCGTGAGAATGGACATCACCATCAGGGCCCGGGCAGCCTGGAGATCCGTGCTGAGTGCGAGCGTGGACTCATACGGTTTGCACTGGATCTGGCCTGTGCTCTGTGTCACGCAGCTCATCCAAATGCCTTCCCACATGGTTTCTGAGGTGACGATGGTGGTTCCAACAAAGGCTGTCACACGCCACATAGGGAAGACACAGGACAGGAGAGCTCCAACCCAACCCAAAAGAGCCAAAGAACTGGCCAGCATTTGCATGCCCAGGGAAGCCATGTCTTACTCAGAACCTTTAAATAATAAATGTCCACACAGCTGAATCTCAGTTGGTCTTTCTGCAATGATGTCTGGCTTTGGTCTGCTTGGCTTTCCAAACCTAAAGTGCAATGCCCTCCATTCTTCTCTTGTAATAAGATTCCACAGAACCGATCCTGAGTGAGGTCACTTCCTTCTGTTCACATTCTTAGCAAAGGCCTTTTCTTTAATATTCATACACACTCTCTCGCACCTTTCCTGTCTGCTGAGTTTTCACTCTAGTGACAGTCATGAGGTGTTTATGTGTTGAAAAAGAGAGAACCTATGAGGAGGCGTGTGCAGTAAATGAGACCATGCCCTCCATTGGCCTCCACATTACCAGCCTAACCAGATTCCTATTTCTAGGTTTAGACAATGTGGGCGGATCACATATGTAGTGGTAGATGGTCTACTGTGTAGTTGGGGATGGGATCTGGTTCAGGTGTTTGTACCTCACTTGTTTTCAGATATATTGTGTACAAGTTTGATTTGCAGGTCATGTGTCTGGTGTTTTATGTCTCATGCCAGGCGTTGACCTATTTTATGTGCCATTTTATGTGTTAAGAAAAAACAAACATTGGATTCTAGGCGATTTTTGAACGATAAATGGCAAAATAACAAGATTGTTGTCAATTTTGTCTCATTTTTCCCTCAGTTTACCTTCCACAGATTTGTATTAATAACGAAATATGAGTCACCGAAACTTTTATTACATTAGACACTTTTCATGACATATCTTAAAACAAAAAGAATGCTGAAGTTACCCTCATTTGTCTTGTCATATCAAAGAAATGTTACGTATTTGTGAGTCATAGCTTGTATTGGCAAGAGGACAACAGGGCGTAGTGAGGAAAATGGTTTTTAGAAAAACACTCGAAAAAAAGATTGGGTTATTTCAACCCAGCGTTGGGTCAAAAATGTACAAATCCAACCGTTGGGTTATGAATTAAACTTTGTTTCAACCTAAAATGCCCGGTTGGCAAAAATAAACCATATGCTGGATTAATTTAACCCAACCGTCGGGTTTGTCCATTTTTGACCCAATGATGGGTTGAAATAACCCAACATTTTTTAGTGTCCACCGAGGTTGCGTATATTTAAAGATTCAAACGATAACAGGAAGTGAAACTATGAATAAAACTTTTTAAAACGTTATTTAAATGATTGACTGGAAATTAGTTTTTAGTTTGGTTTCAGGGCATTTTTCTTTGTGTTGCATAACGGTAATACATTTCATAATGTGGTAAAATATTAAATATGAATATAATCAATTACACAAAGTTAAGATCTTTCGAATTTTTAATGTGTTTATTAAAAACAATGTCACTTTAGTAAACAATTAACACTTCATATATAGCTCAATTATGTATTAAGTAATCATACAGAAATTATTTAAATGAAAGACATTTTGGATTACACATCGTACAACCGTTCAAACGACTAGAACCACTTATTCATTACTTATTAATATTTTTCTAGATTGAAGGGTTAGTAATAAAATTAAAAACATATATACAAATAATAACAAAAACAATACCTGATGATGATAATTATTTTGTGAGAATACTTGAACAAATCAAAGCTATATGTGAGTTTCTTCAAAGTACAGATAGCTACCAATTGCCTTGAATTTTCAGATTTGACATTTTATCAGCCAGTTTCTTCAGGTCTCACACTGAGATGCTTTTTAAACAGTATTGAAGTAGTTCCCATCTATGCTGGGCTCTTGGCTGCATTTTCTTCCATTTAAAAAATAAATAAATAAAATGTTTGTTGCCTAATGAAAGAAGTTATTATATTTTCAGAATTATTTTTTATAATTAAAAAATTTCAAATATGTAAGCAGATGCCTTTATATCAAATAATATTTAAGATCACAAAATACATTTGAGTCAAATGATCCTAAACTTGAACGGTAGTGTATGTACACACTGTATACAGCTGTATATACACACACACACACACACACACACATCTTTTTTCAGATTTTAGATTTCCATATGACAGAAGCTTTTTACTGGCATTAGCTAGTGCACTAAATGCAGAGACAAACCCCTGGGGGATTGTGGGTTTCCAGAATAGGGACACAACAGTGATGAAGGTGACACGATCACCGTACTAGACAACAGTGACAAAGTTCATATATTCTGCAAATTTCTTTACAATTAAGGTACAAACCACATTATGAACAATTTCAATGTGTGTTATTAAACATTTTGTTCAAAATCAATTGTCCTCAGAGTTTCCTATCAATTCCTTCCCGACTCACTTTCATTTAGGTTCAGTTGATCTTTCCTTTTCAAACATAAGCTTTGCTGCTGGTCACAGATCTGGCCTGAGAATATTTCACATTGTGTGGAACGTCATCACTTGGAGGACACGAGCTGCAGAGAAGACCTCCGCCCAGGAGAAGCAAACCAGCAGAAGCCCAGCCGATGTAAAGCGATTCCCCGAGCTCTCTCCTCTGGCCGTCGACTAATGTGGGGTTATAAAAGTCTCTGATTATGGTGTTCGCTGTCCAGCAAACAGGAACGAGAACAAGAACTCCGGCAATAATAAAGATGACCCCGCTGGCGATGGCAACCTTTGCCTTAGATGCCTCGTCTTCCACAAAGTTGGTGCACTTCCCTCCGACAATGCACAGGATGACTCCAAACACCCCGGCGATGATGGCAACTATGACCAAGGCTCTCGCACCCTGCAGATCTTGAGGAAGGGCAAGCAGAGAGTCATAGACCTTACACTGCATCTGCCCTGTGCTTTGAACCACACAGTTCATCCACAGACCTTCCCAAATGTTCTGCGAGGTTACGATGTTGGCTCCAATGAACGCCGACACCTTCCAGTTGGGCAAGCCACAGATGACAATGCTTCCCAAAAATCCGAGGATGGCCAGGGAAATGCCCAATATTTGACGTCCTGTGGACACCATGACTTTCAGTGTCGTATAGCTTTAAAAGAACAAATCCAGGAGGACAAAAGTTGCTGTTTGCCTCAGCGACTGTTTGCAATGTTTGTGTTAAGTGTAACCTTCAGTTGTAGGTTAGGCTGCTAAAAGATAGGGCAGGGTTTGAGTATAGAAACCAGTTTTCAGAACTTACCCGTTAGACTTGATTCCTTCTGGCCATTGTAAATGTTGAGACCAAAGCTGTCTGACCTGTTTCGGGTGGACTGTTACCAGAAACAAACAAAAAAATGTTTGAAACTATCGTCTTCCTTCTCAATGTCCGGTCAAAAAATGAATTCAGATCCCAGTTTTCAGAGTGTTTGTGTAATGTCTGGTAATACAAACTGCCACAGACAGATTAAATGTTTAAATGTTTGGTATGTTAGATGTTATTGTCTTCAAGTGTTCTTAGGGTAGGAAAATGATTCACTGTACTGATAATTAGTTGACTATCCTTAAAGCATGTAAACCTTTTTAGAGTTCCTTGAGTAAACAAAAAAAAATTAAAAGCTTAAGTCAAATAATTAAATTTACACAGCAAAAACCAGTGTGTGATTTTTGGAGGATCTATTGGTAGAAATGCAATATAATATACATAACTATGTCTTCAGAGGTGTGTAAAGGCCTTACATAATTAAGCCTTACGTTTTTATTACCTTAGAATGAGCTATTTCTATCTACATACACCGCGTCCACGGGTGTTAATTTAACATACATATAAGAATGTGCTTTCTATTTAACCTTAAAATGCCAAAAAACACCAAAATCCAGCAACTTTGAGTTTTGTTAGATCATTCTGTTATTGAACATGCATTTTCATGCACCCTCATAATGCGTTTATAATAGGATTTTGCCAATATTGCGATTACACTTTACCTCATGTAAACGCAATCATTCAAAATAAGATATATAATCGCAGTATGCATAATCGAAGTAACATATGCGGAGTACGCCGGTTTTAATCGCAATAAGAAGGCATGTAAACACCTTAATCGCATTTTTGCTGCTCTGACCCAGAGCCATTGAGAGAGAGAGTTCTGCCAACGGAAGTCCAAAACGCAGGAGCATCACGTGATTCATGGAGCCTTCAGATAGTTCCAGGAATTCATGCTTTCTCTTTAAATGCTTTATTTCTTTCATTTTTTATTCATTAAATGGCTTTCGTCTTTAAATGGGTTAAAAGTTTACCTCAGTTGCTCTGTTTAGTCGCAGCTCCATGCGTTACTAGTAACTTCCGGGAACTATTGAGAGCCTCCATTGGTGTGAAAAAACTGTTCCATTGGAGTCAACGGAGTTGACGCGACTCTCTCTCTCTCTCTCTCTTAATGGCTCTGCTCTGAGCAAGGTGCGCATGCACTTCTGTCACGCATCTTGAAATTCATGGTAAACATGACGGTCTGAAGTTTTACCGTCAACACAACTCGCTGCCAGCAGTCTCTGCTCCTTATCTTCATACAGAAACGACAGCGTACACAAACGCTGCGGAGACATTTTCCTCATATTTCTGTATCACATCGCCTAATTCCTATGAAACACACCCGTATAAGGCGTTTAGCATAATATATTAAAACGATAGCCAGTAACACGCCTACTGTACCCGAGAGCATTGTTTGTACTGTGTATTATAGCAAATAATCAGAATAATGAAAACTGCATGTTAACGGGAGTGAGGTTTGCTCGTATGTAAACTGCGACTATTACCCTGCGATAATAAGATTTTTGGAAATAATCGCATTATTGGTGCACATATAAGTTTGTTGGGCCACTGTGAAGCAGCAATTATTTACAGTAGATGTTGGAGACAGACTCAAATATTCTTCACTGAATGTTGCTGGGTTATCCAGTAACATTGGTGTTGTGAAACAATTCATTCATTTACATGTAAACGTTTAAAGGAGCATTTACAGCAGTCTCTATTATTAAGCTCTGATTCACAACACAAGTTATAAGCTTGTATTTTACATTTTCTTAGAATAGCAGCAATGCACTTCTATAGTTACTACAATAAAAAAGGACAAATTGTGTGCAATTTTTTATTACAATAGCAAGGAAACATTCTTTATATATATTAAAATGATTCATTGTATTACACAAGTGAGTGCTAAAAATTCTTCAATCTGTAACATAGAAGCAATATGGCATAGTTGTGTAAGCATGAAGTAGTCTTTAGGTTTGGTGCATCATGAATATGGAATAAGGCCACTGAGAAATGTCCTTCCAGATACAAGACCATCCCATGTTACAGACACAGTAATCTGAAGTATCTTTCCGAGTCACTTCAAGTTTATCTCACAGATGTATCAGCATCGGTTGGAGTATGTGCTGGTGAGTAATCCACCACCTACGATTAGGAGAACACCGGCCACCCATCCTACATAGATCGAAGCTCCCAGTTCTCCTCTTCTCTCTGTTGCCAGAGGATTATAAAACCCCACAATGATGATATGTGCCGACCAGCTAACAGCAATGAGACACAACACACCTGCGACTATAAAGACCGCTCCAGCTGTTATTCCAAATTTGTTTTTGGTAAACCGCTCCTCTCTGTAGAAGTTAGTGCACTCAGCCCCAACAACTGTCAATCCAATGGCAACCACGCTTACACCGATAGAGGCACAGATTAAAGCTCGAGCTGCTTGGAGATCTTGCGTCAGAGCCAGGATGGAGTCATACGCTTTGCATTGCATGTGACCGGTGCTCTGCAGAACACAGTTCATCCACAAACCCTCCCAGAAAACCTGTGCCGTCACAATATTGGCTCCCACGAACGCAGTCACTTTCCACATAGGCAGAGCACAGACCAGAATAGTTCCACACATACCCACGACAGCCAGAAATACAGCCAAGAGCTGTCTTCTCTTCATGTTTTATAAAAGACCACTGCACATTTCGATAAAAAGCACTACACAGCAGGAGCAGGAGCACTACGCATGCGGTTTTAAGAGCGAAGGACTATTGACAAACTAAATGTTCTTCCCTGTGCATCAGGTGTTGGTATTTGAACAAAAAGCAAAGTAAGGGGAGGAGACCTGTATATGGTTTCCTGCTCGACTTGATTTTTCTACACACCGCATGGCCACAGAGAGGCTACACAAACAAGGAATAAAAAGCATGAAGTATATATAAATTGAAATCACACAAAAAAAGCGCGAGTCTACTCAAATCAAAGAGAATAAATCATTTCCAGTTTATGTCGAGGTAGAAATTAAATGCACAGCTTAACCAAATAATTCATTGTACAAAACCTGTTCATCTTTCCACAGAACAAAACCAGGTTTAGAAGTTTCAGTGATTGTGTACATACAATGGAGGTCAGTGGTGGCTAATGTTATTTGGTTACCAACTTGAGAATGTCATGAAGGCAAGTAAACGTCTAACTTTTGTGTAAACCACCATTGCATTATGCTCTTAAAGAACTGAAACTAGAACACACCCTCCACTCTTTAAAAAAAAAAAAAAGCTCCCAATAGGTTTTGTGAAGAATTGAAAAGTGATTAAATAAACCCATAGAAACCTGTTGCACTATTGAAGTGACTACAAAGGTTCTTGGGTGAAAAAGTGTTACTGCTGCATCTTTAAGTGTCTTGTTTCACAGAGGACAAGTACGTGGTCAAGAAGATTAAGCAACAAAAGGTTAAAAACGTAAGACATTTATTACAATTTAAAAACTCATGAAAGAACATCAGTGCACACAATTCAATCTCTTCCCTTCATAAAAGGAGAATTTCGGGTCTAGAAAGCCCAATTTTCACACATAGGCGCCCCCGTTGGCAGCAGACCTCGGAGCAGAGTACTTCACGGAATAACCACGACCGTCACCTTTCGGGCACTGACAGCAGAGAAGCGCGCCTCCGATGATCAGAAGGCCGGAAGAGCCCCATCCGATGAACAGCGACGCTCCCAGCTCACGCTTTTGTGCTTCGCTGACAATGGGATTGTAGAAATCTCTGATGACAGTGTGCGCGCACCAGCAAACCGGGATCAGGCAGAGCACGCCAGCCACAAGAAAGAAAACACCAGCCGCCACGCCCACTTTGGCTTTTGCGTCTCTATCCTCAACGCAGTTGGTGCACTTGCCTCCTGCGACAGCCAGCAGGATTCCCAATAAGGCCACGAGGATGGAGATGATCACGAGAGCGCGGGCAGCCTGGAGATCTTGAGGAAGCGCCAACATGGAGTCGTAGACCTTGCACTGCATCTGACCCGTGCTCTGCTGCACGCAGTTCATCCACAAGCCTTCCCAGAAGATCTGAGCAGTCACTATGTTGTTGCCAATAAACGCCGTCACTTTCCACATTGGGAGCGCGCAAATAATAATGCTTCCCAACCAGCCGATGACTGCAAGCGCGGTAGCCAAAATCTGAAGCCCAGTAGACGCCATTGTTTTGATAGGTGAAAGCTCAGCCTCTATCGTACCGTCCTCAGACGCACTCGTTTATAGTCAGTTTTAGAGGCGGCGTGGTAATTATTGTGATCAGAGGCACGTGGTTACGATCGCCCTAATTGCCTTCAGATGGTAAACTTACTCAGACAATAAGCGCAGAAATTATTAGGCTACAATATTCAAGAAGTGAAGTTGAAACAGGAAGAAAAGGAAATATATTAACTGTTAACATATATTAACATATAAGATATATAACCTATATATAATAGGACACATAAAAGGGTCCAAATTAGAACCTGGCCTGTTACCAAGGTTGCTTTTTGAACATTTTCTAAGATGGACTTCGACTATATGGACTAGATTTTCTGCTGTTTTGTTGTTGCTGTTATAATATAATTTTATTATAATAATTTTAGCCTACTTTAGTTTATATTTACATAAATTATATATAAAGATTAACATATAGAAACGTTATTAAGACAGATGCATAAGACTAAATTTTTATTAATTATTTCACCCCTTGCCTTCTTTTAAGTAGAGAAAACGATAAACGTATCAGAGTCAGCAAATTTCCTTTGGTGCAGATCTGGCCCAAATAAACTGCTGACCTGTGGCCCACTTAAGAAAGTGTTCCCCGGCCCAGATCTGGTCCACATCTTCTTAGCTTGATAGACCAAAAGCCAGAATTCTCCCAGAATTTAACCATATTTACATCGCACCATTGAACATTTTTTTCAATAAACACAATCAAACAATATTAAACACAAACTCAAAATTATTTTTTTTATTACAGATTATGCAAAAGCCATTTTAACCCTCTAGCAAATCAAATACTCAACTACACAAATGTATTCAAAATCATTTGCTTTTGTCATGTTACATGTACTCAAATAGCTACAGGTACTCTGTATTCATTTGTAAGCATTTTTTTTAAATAATATGTAACATTCAAACAGTCTATATCTTGCATTTTTGTACACTAAAACATGTAAAGAGGAAACTAACATTCTAAGAGTAAATTCACTAGTTACATCATTAATAAAGTAATTAAAAATAAACATCATTTACTACTTTAACAGTTCTCCTTCTGGGGTTATTCCCAATGTCTGTGGGGATCATTTGAAGGGAAATCGGTTGGGAAAAGTATATACTGACATTGGACATCTTTTATATTACTGCATACTTCATTTAAACACTGATTTTGTTGATAAGGCTTTCACATAAGAATTTAAACAACCATTAAAAGAAAAAAGGTGCACTGTAAAATATGTATTAGTCAATTTGAGCCTAGTTCAATCTGTCTGGAGAGTCCATTTTTAGACTGATTTTTCTAATGAGCGTTATTTCATCATTATTCATTATCGTTAAGGAAACCCCACCTTTTTTTGCAAATTTGATACTGTAGCTTTTTCAATGAAACAATTTTCAAAATCCTTAATCACATGCAATACTGACAGAAAATGCTACATATTTCAATAAAATATCTTATCAAATGTCAAAACATCACTTGCCTAAACATGAAAAGTTATGAGGAAAGAAGAGAAAGGTGCTGTGTGGACTGCGTGGACTGCAGGACGCACTTGATTTCGGCGGGAAATTTAATGTGTTTTTCCAAGTACAATCCAAATGTCAGCCACTGTGTGCCATATCTTAAACATATGGGGTTCTCGTGTGATTGTTATTACCTGCGGGCCATATACCCCAAAATATGATGTGAACCAATGGAACATTCCCGCCATTTCTAAAGTTATGGCAAAACGAATATGGCCCATATGTTTAGCCATGCACTATCTAGGCCAGATGTGACAGATGAGTTTCACATGTGGCCCAAATATGCTTGCTATCTGGGATATAACTGAAAGGGGAAAGATGCTAAAAGAAGCAGGTGACAACGCACCTGCAAAATGGATGAACCGCATTTCTAGTACTGAATGTAAATGAAGATTTATTTGTTTAACGTTAAAAACATTGTGTCATGACAGAACCTCATGTTTCATGTGAAGGGAGGTAATTTTGGCCCTTATGGCTCGCTGGTCTCGTCTCTGTTCCCGCCCTCTCGTCTCCTCATTATTGCTCGTTATTGTTTCATGCCCGTCAGCTGTTCCCTCTTGATTTGTTCCCTTATTTAATGCCCTTGTGTTTTCTGTCTTGTGTTAGTTCGTTTTGCCTTGTTTGCCCGTCGTCATGCTCGGTCTGTATTGCTGTGGTGGCCAGTTTAGTTAGTTGTAGTGTATGTCTAGTATTGTATTTAGTTTTGTCTAGTTTAGAGTAGTCTATGTTCCTGTTACCTCTTGTTAATTCCCTTGCTGTTTTGTTGTGTTACCCCCTTGTGGGTTTTCGTTTTATGTTTTGTTTCTTATAAAGTCTGTTTGTTAACCCCCACCCGCTGTCTGCACTTGGGTTCTCCCTTGTTCCCTCATCGTTCCTGACACATTCTTATTTAAGAGCACAGTTAACAGCGAAAGTTGATAACTGTAGTCCTCAAGGCACAACAAACATACACCTGTTCTAGCAGAAATAAATAAACTTCATACATGTGTCGGTCAGCTTTAGTCTATTGTCTTAAATGGCTATTTAACCCCAAAAAATGAAAATTCTGTCATCTACTCACTCTCTGATCATTCCAAATCTGTATAAATGTATTTGTTTTGCTGAACACACAGGAAGATATTTGGAAGAATGTCAGATCTCATCCCCCATTTACTGCCATAGTAGGGAAAATGTGTTAGTGAATGCTTGGCTGAAAAGATGTGTCTTTAATCTAGATTTAAATTGGGAGAGTGTGTCTGACCCTCGAATAGTATCGGGGAGGCTATTCCAGAGTTTAGGTGCTACGTATGAGAAAGCTCTACCCCCTTTGGTGGATTTAGTTATTCTAGGTGTTATCAAAAGTCTGGGGTTTTGAGATCTTGGCGAGCGTGATGGGTTGTAGTGTGGTAGAAGCTCTGTTATGTAGGTAGGGGCTAAACCGTTTAAGGCTTTATAAGTGATTAAAAGAACTTTAAAGTCAATACGATACTTAATGGGTAACCAGTGAAGGGTTGATAACATTGGGGTTATGTGATCGTATTTTCTGGACTTGGTTAGAACTCTGGCAGCTGCATTCTGAACTAACTGTAGTTTGTTTATTGATGTTGCAGGACAACCACTAAGCAGTGCATTACAGTAGTTAAGTCTTGAGGTTACAAATGCATGAATAAGCTTCTCTGCGTCAGCCACACATAAAATATTTCGCAATTTGGCAACATTTCTAAGGTGGAAGAAGGCTGTTTTTGTGACATTTGAGATGTGACACTTTCAGCTGCAACAGCCACAAGAAGAGCTGAAATGTTATCAGATGATGATCAGTCGCAACTTGATACTGCTATTTGTTCATCTCAGTTCAGCAGAAAACAACACTTTAGTTTTCTTTTAAAGTTGATAATGTTGAAATGAATGTATGTTCAATGCAGGTTTAGAGATTATGGCATTTTGCACATTTTCCTTCATTATATTGTTGTCAGACATTGTTATGACGTTGTATAGATATGAAAAGACATGTTTATTTCTTTGGTCTGCCAAAAACAATCAATTCATGATTTTAGGTATTTAATTGTCCGGACCTCGACTGGCAAGGAGGGTTTGTTTACTGGACCTCAAGCAATTTTAGTTGAAGACTCCTGAGTTAGTGTGTTTCTATCTGAAACTTTCAAAAAGTCAAGTGTATGATGTCTAGTTTAAAAAAAGTCTGTTCAGATTTTAAAAGTCTTGTAGTGTATTTCAGCCATAACAAAAAAAAAGAATTCAATTAGTGATGGCAGGCCTACGCACTATGGTACCATCATGGTGGTTATTCCAGGGGGTAACTAGTGTAGTACTTTTAAATATGAGCTATTGTAAGTCTGTCACATGCACGATAATTCTAAATCATTTGAAGCTCACACAAGATATGAAAGACTTCCTGTTTCCCTTTTTTGATATGAAATAGTGCATCAGGTAACCATGTTATAATATGGAAACAGAAATATATATAAAATCATTTTGACCCATCTGATGCATGATGTCACCATGATAATGTCTAAGAGATTTTAACTTATAATTAATAGTTTGCAAACACATGCACACTGGAAAAAAACACAGATGAACTGCCTCACAGGAAACCACAGATACTTCTGCTGAATAAAATGTGTTTGTGTGTGTGAGAAGAAAATGTGAGAGACAGCCCAAACAAAATTGCAAATTAGCTGCAAGTAACTAGTAAAGTTTAAAAAATTAAAAAAGTTGTATGTTTGGAGAAATTAAGATAGTATAAAAGTATAAAAAAGTATAAGTACTTCAAAAAGTATAAAAGTTTGAAGGTTATATAGACAATAAATAGCTAGCTAGCATGTTTCAGCATTGTGTATGACGCTAACATGTTTCAACCCTGAAACCTAGAAATATCCTAGAGAAACTAAGTTTGTAATGTAAAATGTTTTAATGGGTGTATGTGTTAACATTGGTGAATGTATTTGCTAACACTAACAATGAACAAAACATCTACAGGTTTTATCATTCGTAGTTTATGTTCATTTCAGCCTGTCCTAATACTTTTTTTAAACAAAGGTTACAATGATGCACATGTGAACTAACATAAACAACCGTATTTGTCGGGACCTGAGGCTAGCACTGTTCGTTTGTTCTCTTTGTGTGTGTGCAAGTTTGTGTACTGAGCTGGCTGCGGTTGTCTTGGCAACCGCACACGCTCACTGTCGGCGTGTATGTGTGTTTATGAGAATCACCTGTCGCTCCGCATCTACCCTCATTAATCTGTGTTCTCACCTGGTGGTCATTAACTCAGCCTATTTATTCTCGGTCACTTTCTCACTTCCCTTGTACGTTTGTTGTATACAGTTGCCGTACCGTGAGTAGTAGTGTTTGACTCCCTGTCTTGCCCTTGTTATTTAGTGTTTCTTGTCGTGTCGAGTGGATGTTCGTGTGTTGGATTCTTTACCTTGTGGATTCCTGTTCTGTGTTCTCCGTGTCACTTCCCCCTATGCCCAGAGGACTGCTTTCGCCACAGCACCACCCGTAACCTACCTCGCCAGGAGAACGGCTCCAGGACTACGGTCTTTTCCTCTGCTGTTGATCGCAGGCTGCCTGGTTCACCAGAGGGGCGGTTCTGTCCACTTTGCCCTCGCTGCGGTTGTTGGAGTTGTCCACCGTCTCCCGTTCTCACCGTGGTGGCTGGTCTACACATCACCTCTTCCGCCGTCCTGCTCACATCGGGCTGACGCTGCCGTACACTGGGTTTTCCCAGTTGGCCTAGCAGTCAGCTAGGACGGTTGGACTCTTTTCTGTGCCTGGACCTTTTGAACTCTCTGTGCTCATTGTGTTGCTTCTGTTAATAAACCGTGTTACCCCGCAATTGGATCTGTGTGTTTCTCTCTCGTGACACGTATTAATATGAATAAATGCTGAAAAACTATGTTGTTAGTGGTAATGTTAGCTAATGCATTCACTAATGTTAACAAATACAACCTCCTTATGAAGTTTTACCATTAAAACAGTCCTTCATACTTTTAATGCTTGGGCACTAAACAATCACAGAAACAAAAAAAAACATGTTGCATAATAAAACCTGCATATTGTATGTTACAATGCCTAAATAAATGATGCAGAGACATTTCAGAACAAATATTTAGTTTAGTGCCTTAATGCGTCAGATTTTAAGGTTTTTAAACAAATACATTGTTTTTTATTTATCAGACTTTTAAAACGTGTCATTGTTACTGAAGACTGCTATGTATTTCCAGCGGTAAAAGTTTTGTATGTCTTCATACAAATCAAACAATGGACTAAGAAATAAGAGCCCCAGAAAATATCAAATGTCAGCTTTTCTTTTCGTGTCTTTTTAAGCTAAAACTCCACCCAATGCCTGAAGGCTATAAAAACCAGACAATTATATCCCGTCGGTCACTTTCCACAATCACTTTTTTAGAGTCACCCCTTTCTGCAGTGATGGCATCTCAGGGCATCCAAATCTTGGGCGTTATGCTTGCCATAATAGGCTGGTTGGGAACCATCGTCACCTGTGGCCTGCCTATGTGGAGGGTCACAGCCTTTGTCGGCGCAAACATAGTCACGGCACAAATCATCTGGGAGGGTTTGTGGATGAGCTGTGTTGTGCAGAGCACGGGACAGATGCAGTGTAAGGTCTACGACTCCATGCTGGCACTATCACAGGACCTCCAGGCTTCACGAGCTATGGCCATCATCTCCATCATTGTGGGTGTCTTTGGCTTCCTGATGGCTGTGGTTGGCGGAAAATGCACCAACTGTCTGGAGGACGAAGCAGCTAAAGCCAGAGCGTGCATTGTCTCTGGGGTAATTTTCATCATTGCTGGATTTCTTATATTAGTGCCTGTTTGCTGGTCTGCGCATTCGCTTATTAGGGACTTCTACAACCCTTTATTAATTTCTGCCCAGCGGCGGGAGCTGGGAGCCTGTCTGTATATAGGCTGGGGATCTGCAGGTCTTTTGTTGCTAGGTGGCGGACTTCTCTGCTGGAACTGCCCGTCCAATGAATACAGGCCCTACATAGTAGGCAAATACGCTCCTGCTAGATCTCTGACCCCGGCGATGGATTATGTGTAAATTGTAATATGATAATAATCTTTATTGATGTGGCAACTACTTGACAGAGCAAAATAACTGCAGATGAGGTTTTTGAGATTTGTAAAAACAAGTAAATTGTCATATCACCATGAGTTTTTGGCACTTACTGTAAATGCTTGGAAAAACTGATGATTAAGTTTTCAAAATGGTTTACTAGCAATAAAAACGTATTGGCTCAAATTAAATGTGTGTTTATTAAATCAAATGCAGTATGGTAAATCAGAACATCCTATAATGTCACATGCAGACATTAACCCTAAATTTATATATTTTTATTTTACACATTCTCTCTGAGGTACACTCCTCTGCTTCACAGCTGCAGTTTTGTGTTCACTTCTTTTGTCCCCCATACAAAGGATAAGCAGTTAGCGTTGTCATAGAGAAACCTCTGCACTCCAACCAATGTACAAAAGTAAACAACCAAAGGCATTAATTACGAAGCACTGGTAACTTACAAAAAAGTATAATGTGAGCATTCTTCCCTAGAAAAATTTAACTAGAAACATGAGAATAACGTGTTTGCATATGACAAATTAAGTGTAACTATTTATGTAAGAGCTTTCATAAGGGTTATATTTCAACACTGACAATGAAACCAACTCATTTTCACTCGTCACATATTCAAAGTCTGTTAATAACTTTTAGTTATATTATAATTTGTAACTGAAATAAACTGCAGTTAAGATGACTATTAAAATACCAAAAAGATCCTCTTCGAAATGTTCTTTATACAAACTCTTTTCCAGACGAGTTTGATGTCGGTGCAGGGTATTTGGCCACTCGTTCCTCTTTCGTACACTGACAGCACAGTATGGCGCCCCCGATGAGAAGAAGCCCCGCTGCGCCCCAGCCGGTGTAGAGAGACGCACCGAGTTCCCGTCTCTGCGCATCTGGGAGGAGCGGATTAAAGAAATCTCGGATGATGGTGTGCGCTGACCAGCAAACAGGTGTGAGACACAGCAGGCCACCTATAATGAAAAACACCCCCGCAGATACGACAACTCTTGCCTTCGCGCTTTTGTTCCCAATACAAGTGGTGCATTTTCCTCCTGCGACCGCCAAGATGATGCCGATGAGAGAGACCAAGATTGAGATGACAACCAAAGCGCGCGCAACCTGTAGGTCCAGGGACAGGGCGAGCATTGAATCGTACACCTTACACTGCATCTGGCCTGTGCTCTGTACGACACAGGCCATCCACAGTCCTTCCCAGATGGTCTGCGCCGTAACGATGTTGTTGCCGATAAAGGCTGTAACCCTCCACATGGGAAGGATGCAGGTGAGGATGTCTCCAAGCCACCCGAAAAACACGAGGGCAATTCCTAAAATCTGAAGTCCCAAAGATGCCATGACTTTGGTTTGTGCCTCGTATAAAATGCCTTTTTTTCGTTTAACTCAACTGGAGGACAAGTTTATACTCAACTGCTCGGGGTGGGATTTTAAGTTTTATGAGACAGGGACTGCCAGGCAGATAAATGTGAGACAACCCTCCGTCTCTTGGCATCCCTGAACTGGGGCCATAACGGGGTTGCGAAGTCGAACAAATCCCTATGCAGAAGGAACAGCCTGCTTGCGTTTCTTTATTTGGCTACTTTATTTTCTGTAATACTGCAGTTGTAAATGTTTCAATATGACACTGGATGACTTTAAATATATAAAGTAAATTATTTAATTAAATTATTTAATGAAACCACATGTTTAATGGACCACAGTTTGTTTTTTGAAAAAGTGCAATAACAAGTAATACAAATACAACACTAAAAAAACATTTAAAATGACCTTTTGCCTCAGCTGTCACATAGCACTGGCTTCACTGACACTTGAGAGAAAGAAAAACAGACAAATTAATAAAATAACAATTAACGTTAACATCTTCAACTCTGTAATTTTAGATTTAGAGCTGGTGGTAGGCATAAATGGAGATCAAGGATTATCCGTTCATTAAAATTATGTATAGGCTTTTGACACTTTGCATAGGTTGTGGGTTCCACGTTAATGGCAACATGACAGTAGAAAGACACATCTTGAAAACCACAACTTCAACAGAAAACACATTAAAAGCTATACAGTAATATACCACAGTAAATTTGAACAAAAAATGAATAGATTGGTTTCAGTTAAATACTCATTCTCGTCATGTAAATAATCTTAATTAAGATTAAGCAAACTTTCACACTTAAAGGGATACAGTACTTAAACCAAAAGTGAAAATTCTGTCATCATTTACTCACCCTCTGATTGTTCCAAACCTGTCTTTGTTCTGCTGAAAGATATTTTGGAAAATGTCAGATCTCATCCCCTACTGACTCCCATAGTATTTANGAGGACGTCTCTGGGTTCTTCAGGACCTGCACAGTGAGTATTTTTGAAAAATGTACACTTACCATATTAAGTAAACTGTTAATATAAATACAGTCATGCTTACTTGCACACTTACCCTTGGTCAGACTCTCCAACCATATAGTTTGTGCAATTTGAAGAGATTTTATTTGTTTTCTTTGACTTCACTGTAAATTAACCTTAGTACTAGATTGCTTTAAACAAGACGAGGTGTTTTTCTTTATAGGTTTTTGAGCATATTATCTCTTGCAACTTTGGTTTACTGGTAGCTTGGCTGGCTCCTGTAGAACACTGATATTGTGTTTTTCACATCCTCATGTGTAGTTTGTTCACACAACTCTCAAAATCACAAAACTTTCTGTCTGTTGGTCTGCAGCAATATTGTTTGTTAAATCTATGTCATGACTAGCTATATGCTGGTATTTGTCAAAAATAATAAATATTTTTTTTACCTTCAGTATTTGTAGCCATGTGTAACTAGTTTTTGCTTTAACATCTGTTTTATTTTGCAGGACATATCTGATGAGCCACTGCTTTTAGATGTTGCAGTGGTCCTCCTTACAGTCGTCACAGATAATGACAGAAGTCCAGTTCACTTCCAGCCTGTGAAAATCTCTGTTGTCATTGAATGCGAGATTGTGGTCAGCCTCTCCAGATTTGCTGATGCCTTCCTGGTAATGTGTGGACTGATCTATGCACTACACCTCAGCTATCCCAGGGGACTGACCAACACTTTTGAATTCACTCAAAAAAATTTACTTGGTCTTGAAGGTGGTAAACTGTCACCCAAGTTACAGAGTCTCAAAAATGACTTGATGCGTATGTAGAAATGTGTCTGAAAAAGTTTAATGCCTGGCAGTTCCTATGTAGTTCAATGTAGGTTATTTCTGTGGAAAATAATGCCTTGAAAGGTTTCTGCGCTAATGTGTGGGTATTTCTCCACAATCTGCACTATGTGCCTTCGTATTTATAAATGTTATTTGGTATTAATACAGCTCTAGTTGTTGAGTTGTTAAGCTGGGTAGTACTTTGTAACGGTACATGTAATAGTTTTAAATGGTTCATGCTGTTATGCAGGTTTATGACGTAGTTAATAGGTTTTAGCCTAGTGCACCACTGAATTGTTTTTTTATGTTTGTCTTTTTAAATTGACAATGCAGTTTTAAATGGGAAAGGGCAAGAATTCAGTGTAACACAATCTAATTCAAACTGTTTAAGTTGATTGTACTCAAAATATTTGAGGCAACGAGTTGCCTCAAAACAATTAAGTATTGAGCCATGCGACTTTGAGTTTTGTGTCAAAGTTTTTTGAGTTGTGTAATTAAAAAAATTGACAAAGAAACTAATAAATATTGAGTTCACGCAACTTAAAAGTGCTTCTTTGTGTACTTATTTTTTTAAGTAATGTTAACTTAATGCCATAATATTTTTTAAGTCACTGTAACAGAAAATTATTGAGTAGACCTAATAAGAACTTTTAATTTAACTGTAATCAAAATGTTTAAGTAGCACATAATCAAAATATTTAATCTCTAAAATAAATTGTTTTTAAGTTCATGAACTTAAAAATTTTGAGGCAACGAGTTGCCTTAATTTTTTTGAGTTCTGCTTACTAATTTGGGTTTACAGTGTGGTTTCTTATTTAAGAGCACAGTTAACAGCGAAAGTTGATAACTGTAGTCCTCAAGGCACAACAAACATACACCTGTTCTAGCAGAAATAAATAAACTTCATACATGTGTCGGTCAGCTTTAGTCTATTGTCTTAAATGGCTATTTAACCCCAAAAAATGAAAATTCTGTCATCTACTCACTCTCTGATCATTCCAAATCTGTATAAATGTATTTGTTTTGCTGAACACACAGGAAGATATTTGGAAGAATGTCAGATCTCATCCCCCATTTACTGCCATAGTAGGGAAAATAAATACTATGGGAGTCAGTAGGGGATGAGATCTGACATTTTCCAAAATATCTTTCAGCAGAACAAAGACAGGTTTGGAACAATCAGAGGGTGAGTAAATGATGACAGAATTTTCACTTTTGGTTTAAGTACTGTATCCCTTTAAGTGTGAAAGTTTGCTTAATCTTAATTAAGATTATTTACATGACGAGAATGAGTATTTAACTGAAACCAATCTATTCATTTTTTGTTCAAATTTACTGTGGTATATTACTGTATAGCTTTTAATGTGTTTTCTGTTGAAGTTGTGGTTTTCAAGATGTGTCTTTCTACTGTCATGTTGCCATTAACGTGGAACCCACAACCTATGCAAAGTGTCAAAAGCCTATACATAATTTTAATGAACGGATAATCCTTGATCTCCATTTATGCCTACCACCAGCTCTAAATCTAAAATTACAGAGTTGAAGATGTTAACGTTAATTGTTATTTTATTAATTTGTCTGTTTTTCTTTCTCTCAAGTGTCAGTGAAGCCAGTGCTATGTGACAGCTGAGGCAAAAGGTCATTTTAAATGTTTTTTTAGTGTTGTATTTGTATTACTTGTTATTGCACTTTTTCAAAAAACAAACTGTGGTCCATTAAACATGTGGTTTCATTAAATAATTTAATTAAATAATTTACTTTATATATTTAAAGTCATCCAGTGTCATATTGAAACATTTACAACTGCAGTATTACAGAAAATAAAGTAGCCAAATAAAGAAACGCAAGCAGGCTGTTCCTTCTGCATAGGGATTTGTTCGACTTCGCAACCCCGTTATGGCCCCAGTTCAGGGATGCCAAGAGACGGAGGGTTGTCTCACATTTATCTGCCTGGCAGTCCCTGTCTCATAAAACTTAAAATCCCACCCCGAGCAGTTGAGTATAAACTTGTCCTCCAGTTGAGTTAAACGAAAAAAAGGCATTTTATACGAGGCACAAACCAAAGTCATGGCATCTTTGGGACTTCAGATTTTAGGAATTGCCCTCGTGTTTTTCGGGTGGCTTGGAGACATCCTCACCTGCATCCTTCCCATGTGGAGGGTTACAGCCTTTATCGGCAACAACATCGTTACGGCGCAGACCATCTGGGAAGGACTGTGGATGGCCTGTGTCGTACAGAGCACAGGCCAGATGCAGTGTAAGGTGTACGATTCAATGCTCGCCCTGTCCCTGGACCTACAGGTTGCGCGCGCTTTGGTTGTCATCTCAATCTTGGTCTCTCTCATCGGCATCATCTTGGCGGTCGCAGGAGGAAAATGCACCACTTGTATTGGGAACAAAAGCGCGAAGGCAAGAGTTGTCGTATCTGCGGGGGTGTTTTTCATTATAGGTGGCCTGCTGTGTCTCACACCTGTTTGCTGGTCAGCGCACACCATCATCCGAGATTTCTTTAATCCGCTCCTCCCAGATGCGCAGAGACGGGAACTCGGTGCGTCTCTCTACACCGGCTGGGGCGCAGCGGGGCTTCTTCTCATCGGGGGCGCCATACTGTGCTGTCAGTGTACGAAAGAGGAACGAGTGGCCAAATACCCTGCACCGACATCAAACTCGTCTGGAAAAGAGTTTGTATAAAGAACATTTCGAAGAGGATCTTTTTGGTATTTTAATAGTCATCTTAACTGCAGTTTATTTCAGTTACAAATTATAATATAACTAAAAGTTATTAACAGACTTTGAATATGTGACGAGTGAAAATGAGTTGGTTTCATTGTCAGTGTTGAAATATAACCCTTATGAAAGCTCTTACATAAATAGTTACACTTAATTTGTCATATGCAAACACGTTATTCTCATGTTTCTAGTTAAATTTTTCTAGGGAAGAATGCTCACATTATACTTTTTTGTAAGTTACCAGTGCTTCGTAATTAATGCCTTTGGTTGTTTACTTTTGTACATTGGTTGGAGTGCAGAGGTTTCTCTATGACAACGCTAACTGCTTATCCTTTGTATGGGGGACAAAAGAAGTGAACACAAAACTGCAGCTGTGAAGCAGAGGAGTGTACCTCAGAGAGAATGTGTAAAATAAAAATATATAAATTTAGGGTTAATGTCTGCATGTGACATTATAGGATGTTCTGATTTACCATACTGCATTTGATTTAATAAACACACATTTAATTTGAGCCAATACGTTTTTATTGCTAGTAAACCATTTTGAAAACTTAATCATCAGTTTTTCCAAGCATTTACAGTAAGTGCCAAAAACTCATGGTGATATGACAATTTACTTGTTTTTACAAATCTCAAAAACCTCATCTGCAGTTATTTTGCTCTGTCAAGTAGTTGCCACATCAATAAAGATTATTATCATATTACAATTTACACATAATCCATCGCCGGGGTCAGAGATCTAGCAGGAGCGTATTTGCCTACTATGTAGGGCCTGTATTCATTGGACGGGCAGTTCCAGCAGAGAAGTCCGCCACCTAGCAACAAAAGACCTGCAGATCCCCAGCCTATATACAGACAGGCTCCCAGCTCCCGCCGCTGGGCAGAAATTAATAAAGGGTTGTAGAAGTCCCTAATAAGCGAATGCGCAGACCAGCAAACAGGCACTAATATAAGAAATCCAGCAATGATGAAAATTACCCCAGAGACAATGCACGCTCTGGCTTTAGCTGCTTCGTCCTCCAGACAGTTGGTGCATTTTCCGCCAACCACAGCCATCAGGAAGCCAAAGACACCCACAATGATGGAGATGATGGCCATAGCTCGTGAAGCCTGGAGGTCCTGTGATAGTGCCAGCATGGAGTCGTAGACCTTACACTGCATCTGTCCCGTGCTCTGCACAACACAGCTCATCCACAAACCCTCCCAGATGATTTGTGCCGTGACTATGTTTGCGCCGACAAAGGCTGTGACCCTCCACATAGGCAGGCCACAGGTGACGATGGTTCCCAACCAGCCTATTATGGCAAGCATAACGCCCAAGATTTGGATGCCCTGAGATGCCATCACTGCAGAAAGGGGTGACTCTAAAAAAGTGATTGTGGAAAGTGACCGACGGGATATAATTGTCTGGTTTTTATAGCCTTCAGGCATTGGGTGGAGTTTTAGCTTAAAAAGACACGAAAAGAAAAGCTGACATTTGATATTTTCTGGGGCTCTTATTTCTTAGTCCATTGTTTGATTTGTATGAAGACATACAAAACTTTTACCGCTGGAAATACATAGCAGTCTTCAGTAACAATGACACGTTTTAAAAGTCTGATAAATAAAAAACAATGTATTTGTTTAAAAACCTTAAAATCTGACGCATTAAGGCACTAAACTAAATATTTGTTCTGAAATGTCTCTGCATCATTTATTTAGGCATTGTAACATACAATATGCAGGTTTTATTATGCAACATGTTTTTTTTTGTTTCTGTGATTGTTTAGTGCCCAAGCATTAAAAGTATGAAGGACTGTTTTAATGGTAAAACTTCATAAGGAGGTTGTATTTGTTAACATTAGTGAATGCATTAGCTAACATTACCACTAACAACATAGTTTTTCAGCATTTATTCATATTAATACGTGTCACGAGAGAGAAACACACAGATCCAATTGCGGGGTAACACGGTTTATTAACAGAAGCAACACAATGAGCACAGAGAGTTCAAAAGGTCCAGGCACTGAAAAGAGTCCAACCGTCCTAGCTGACTGCTAGGCCAACTGGGAAAACCCAGTGTACGGCAGCGTCAGCCCGATGTGAGCAGGACGGCGGAAGAGGTGATGTGTAGACCAGCCACCACGGTGAGAACGGGAGACGGTGGACAACTCCAACAACCGCAGCGAGGGCAAAGTGGACAGAACCGCCCCTCTGGTGAACCAGGCAGCCTGCGATCAACAGCAGAGGAAAAGACCGTAGTCCTGGAGCCGTTCTCCTGGCGAGGTAGGTTACGGGTGGTGCTGTGGCGAAAGCAGTCCTCTGGGCATAGGGGGAAGTGACACGGAGAACACAGAACAGGAATCCACAAGGTAAAGAATCCAACACACGAACATCCACTCGACACGACAAGAAACACTAAATAACAAGGGCAAGACAGGGAGTCAAACACTACTACTCACGGTACGGCAACTGTATACAACAAACGTACAAGGGAAGTGAGAAAGTGACCGAGAATAAATAGGCTGAGTTAATGACCACCAGGTGAGAACACAGATTAATGAGGGTAGATGCGGAGCGACAGGTGATTCTCATAAACACACATACACGCCGACAGTGAGCGTGTGCGGTTGCCAAGACAACCGCAGCCAGCTCAGTACACAAACTTGCACACACACAAAGAGAACAAACGAACAGTGCTAGCCTCAGGTCCCGACAAATACGGTTGTTTATGTTAGTTCACATGTGCATCATTGTAACCTTTGTTTAAAAAAAGTATTAGGACAGGCTGAAATGAACATAAACTACGAATGATAAAACCTGTAGATGTTTTGTTCATTGTTAGTGTTAGCAAATACATTCACCAATGTTAACACATACACCCATTAAAACATTTTACATTACAAACTTAGTTTCTCTAGGATATTTCTAGGTTTCAGGGTTGAAACATGTTAGCGTCATACACAATGCTGAAACATGCTAGCTAGCTATTTATTGTCTATATAACCTTCAAACTTTTATACTTTTTGAAGTACTTATACTTTTTTATACTTTTATACTATCTTAATTTCTCCAAACATACAACTTTTTTAATTTTTTAAACTTTACTAGTTACTTGCAGCTAATTTGCAATTTTGTTTGGGCTGTCTCTCACATTTTCTTCTCACACACACAAACACATTTTATTCAGCAGAAGTATCTGTGGTTTCCTGTGAGGCAGTTCATCTGTGTTTTTTTCCAGTGTGCATGTGTTTGCAAACTATTAATTATAAGTTAAAATCTCTTAGACATTATCATGGTGACATCATGCATCAGATGGGTCAAAATGATTTTATATATATTTCTGTTTCCATATTATAACATGGTTACCTGATGCACTATTTCATATCAAAAAAGGGAAACAGGAAGTCTTTCATATCTTGTGTGAGCTTCAAATGATTTAGAATTATCGTGCATGTGACAGACTTACAATAGCTCATATTTAAAAGTACTACACTAGTTACCCCCTGGAATAACCACCATGATGGTACCATAGTGCGTAGGCCTGCCATCACTAATTGAATTCTTTTTTTTTGTTATGGCTGAAATACACTACAAGACTTTTAAAATCTGAACAGACTTTTTTTAAACTAGACATCATACACTTGACTTTTTGAAAGTTTCAGATAGAAACACACTAACTCAGGAGTCTTCAACTAAAATTGCTTGAGGTCCAGTAAACAAACCCTCCTTGCCAGTCGAGGTCCGGACAATTAAATACCTAAAATCATGAATTGATTGTTTTTGGCAGACCAAAGAAATAAACATGTCTTTTCATATCTATACAACGTCATAACAATGTCTGACAACAATATAATGAAGGAAAATGTGCAAAATGCCATAATCTCTAAACCTGCATTGAACATACATTCATTTCAACATTATCAACTTTAAAAGAAAACTAAAGTGTTGTTTTCTGCTGAACTGAGATGAACAAATAGCAGTATCAAGTTGCGACTGATCATCATCTGATAACATTTCAGCTCTTCTTGTGGCTGTTGCAGCTGAAAGTGTCACATCTCAAATGTCACAAAAACAGCCTTCTTCCACCTTAGAAATGTTGCCAAATTGCGAAATATTTTATGTGTGGCTGACGCAGAGAAGCTTATTCATGCATTTGTTACCTCAAGACTTAACTACTGTAATGCACTGCTTAGTGGTTGTCCTGCATCATCAATAAACAAACTACAGTTAGTTCAGAATGCAGCTGCCAGAGTTCTAACCACGTCCAGAAAATACGATCACATAACCCCAATGTTATCAACCCTTCACTGGTTACCCATTAAGTATCGTATTGACTTTAAAGTTCTTTTAATCACTTATAAAGCCTTAAACGGTTTAGCCCCTACCTACATAACAGAGCTTCTACCACACTACAACCCATCACGCTCGCCAAGATCTCAAAACCCCAGACTTTTGATAACACCTAGAATAACTAAATCCACCAAAGGGGATAGCGCTTTCTCATACGTAGCACCTAAACTCTGGAATAGCCTCCCCGATACTATTCGAGGGTCAGACACACTCTCCCAATTTAAATCTAGATTAAAGACACATCTTTTCAGCCAAGCATTCACTAACACATAGCTAATGAACAGCAGCTACGCTAATTATTCTCTTTCTGCCCTCGCCTCGGGATCCCCATCCCGAGGTAGGGAGAGATTCCGATGAAAGTCATATGCCCATCCACAACTAGAGATTACGCCAGCTACATCGGAAAATCCCGTACCATCCTCCTGCGAGAGCCTGTGGACTGACTGACCATCCCAGCTCCATCCAAGGCAATTCCATCACCACCCAAGAAAAAGGCGACCATCTGACCGGCCCAGCTCAGACAATTCCATCCCCAACCGAGAGCAAAGACGGACTACCTGTCACATAAATGCTAAATTTACAATACTTGGTATTTAATGCTAAACTTACATCACATGACAGCAGTTTGAAGTTATGGCTGCACTCAGTGACTTTGATTGGAGGTAGCTGGGTGGGTGTTGTAGGGAGTGGGGGGGCTTGTTGGTTGTGGTTCGGGGCGTTTCATTTGTTGGGACTGTGTGGGTCTGGTCTGGTTGGTCTTGTTTTGTGGTCGATGTCAGACAACAGAGGAATAAAGTTAATTATGCCATTACTACTTTTCCCTGGTTGTTCCTCTGTTGTCTGTTGTTGATCGTGGAATGGGACCGGGTTGGACCTGCACGGTTTCGGCGGGTGGGGCTTCCTGGGTCGCGGCTCATGGGCTCTAACTGTTCTTCGTGGACGTTTGCTCGGTGGCTTTGGTCGGGGTCACTGAGTGCAGCTATGACACGTCAGAGGAGATCTGGTCCTCCCTGCTGAGCCTGGTTTCTCCCGAGGTTTTTTTTTCTCCATTATTCATCATTGAAGTTTGGGTTCCTCGCCACAGCAGTGCAGTGTTGGCTTGCTCACCGGGAGACTGCATTTATTTATTTATTTATTAGATATTATTTATTATAATGATCTTGCTTGGTCTATAAACACCATGCACTGTGCTGTGTTTTACCTTTCTGTGTTTTTCTTATTTGCTCTTGTAAAGCTGCTTTGGAACAATGCACATTGTGAATAGCGCTATATAAATAAAATTGAATTGAATTGAAAGGGGGGTTAGTTTAATATTTTCTTTTAGTTCATGTCTTTATTTTCCTCCTACAAGTGTTTCACACGCAGGCTCCATTCACTCTTTTAATATTTTCCCATCAGTAAAGGGCTTGTTATGTTTTCCTAAGATCCACTGTATTCTTAGCCGAACATTCGCTCGTTGTTGGGCGGTAAGTGAGGGAGGAGGACCCGTGTAGATCGCTCCTACTGGGCTTTGAGCTCATATATTTTCCGTGTGACTTACCTCGGACTGCTGCTTGTAAGTTTCTTCAAAGTGTCTCTGTCTAATTTCATAATGCCGTTTAAAGTTTCCACTTTTGACAACCGCGACAGACTCCGAGCAAATGAGACAAACCGGTCTCGTGCATCTCGATGCAGGAAGAATAAATGCAAATCTCTCGACCCATTCATCTCGGAAAACATGGTTTTCAGCGTCAACTTTTCTAACTTTTGAAAAGGACATTGTTTTTCAGTCACTGACAGTTACATCTGTCTACACGCTGTGCAGCGAGTCTATCCCGGCTCTCTTCTCTCGTCGAGACGTCGACGTCTGAACGTGGCAACAGTGCGCATATGTTAACTGTCCGTGGCGCCGTAGGACCCAAACTGCTACTGAGCGGACCTTGATGTGCCTGCTATAAATTTGATTGCATTATAAAATAATGTTAGGCGTTCATTTATTTATTATGTCAAAAGGCTTTGAGGTCTGGACGGATGCATCTTGCGGTCCGCATCCGGACCGGAGTCCGCTAGTCGGTGACCCCTGCACTAACTGATCGAATCTGCAGACTGGCACAGACTTTCTGCAAATAGTCCAGACAGAAAATCCGGACAATATCTGAGCAAGTCTTGTAGTGTATTTTAGTCTTAACTTTCATTAAGTTTTGAGACTTACAGTTTTAACGCTGAACTTTAGAAGTCATCACAGAGGTCTTTAGAAATATTTATCTGGTGCTAAAAAAAACACATGCCTAACCAAATCTTGTTTAGCCCTGTTCTTATACGTTTATTTTATATTCTAAGTCCTCATTTTCTTGTTTAAGGACCTGTTCTGGATTTACAGTGTGAGACAATTGCTTTTGAGAACGTTTGCATACACATCTTTTGAAATGATGTGTCAGAGGGTTTGTGCAGTATGTTATGCTAAATGTATTGTTATCATTATTAAGAAAAGACGTCCATATTGTCATATTTAAATGCCTGTGGCCACCACGTAACAAAATAAAGAGTATACATGATATATTTTCTCTGCATACAGATATTTGTGCGACTTCTATGGGCATCTATGGGCATCTATGAAACCAAACTGTGGCCAATGAAGATAAGCGAAGATGAAGAGTGTGTTCTCACAGTTATCTGCCGTCACCCACACAACATGAAACTCTTGAAAACTTGAAATCCCACCCATGCAGTCAGGGGGTTAAATATAAACTTGTTCAGTAGAGTTACACAAAAAGGCAGAACAGAAGTCATGGCATCTTTGGGGCAGATTTTAGGAATGGCTCTTGCATTTGTCGGATGGCTTGGAGACATCATCGCCTGCATCCTTCACATGTGGAGGGTTTCAGCCTTCAACGGCAACAACATCGGTACGGTGCTGATCATTTGGGAAGGAGTGTGGATGAACTGTGTCGTACAGAGCACAGGACAGATGCAGTGTAAAATGTACGATACAATGCTCAACCTGTCCCTGGCCAAGTTTCGCACGCTTTGTCTGTCATCTCAATCTTGGTCTCGCTCTTCGGCATCCTTTTGGCAGTTTTAGGAGGGACATGCAGCACTTGTATCAAGAACAAAAACAAAAAGGCAGGACTTGTCATTTCTGCGGGAGTGTTTTTCATTATACGTGGATTGCTGTGTCTTACACCTGTCTGATGGGTAACGCACCATATCATACAAGATTTCTACAACCCGCTTCTCACAGCAGCACAGATGAGGACATTGGAAGCGTCTCTTTAAGTTACACTGGCTGGGGTGCTGCTCATTGGTGGAGCCATACTGTGCTGTCAATGTCCAAAAAAGCAACAAATATTTGTCGCCAATTACGCTGCATCGACATCAAACTCCTCTGGAAAGGAGTCTGTATAAAGAACATTTCTCAAAGGATCATTTTTGTATTCAAGTACAATCATCCATACCATTTAATTGTAGCTCTTATAAGGGGCAGGTTTTATGACAGTATTTGTTATTTCATTGTTAATGTTAAAATAACCTTTTTGTTTATTTTTGCTCAGACCTTATGTTAAACAAAAAATTGTGCTTAAAAACGTAAGCTCTTTATTAAAAAAAAAGAATTTATTTTCCTTAATAAACACCTGTTTAGTTTGTCTTGGGCAGAATGCTTAGATGCTTGATTAATTTTGCTCAGCAGTTGAAGCGCAGAACTTTCACTATCACGACATAACTTATTCTTTGAATGGGGTACAAAAGCAGTGGGGTACAAAACTCGAACGCTAAAACACAACACAATGCAGTTGTCTTGTTTAGTTTCCTGGCCTATTCCTGTATATAATGTGTCTCTGGTTTGTTGTTGTCTTTGTATAGTTGCTTCTCCTTCATTAGACATTGTTAGAGCCAGTGTTTTAGTTCGCAAAAGCATTTAGTTTGATTCACTATTGTGTTTTTTAATCTGTGGCTCCCCAGCCTACAGTAGAAACAGGCTGCATCTAAAATATTTATCCTAAAAAAAGACAGAAATCTCACGAATTCAGCAAGAGATTTGCCAAGATTTGTAAATATTATTTACCAATACCAATAGAGAGAGGTCTTTCATCCTGGTGTGTAGAGACCGCCCACTGAGATACAGCTTTGCACGCAATGCAAATTATTTTGTTATCAATTTTAGACTTTTTGGTAACACTTTACTTGAAGGGGTGTTCATAAGACTGACATGACACCTTCATAATCATGACATGACACGTCATGAATATGAAGGAGATTTATGCATGTTTATGACAACTGTCATTAAGTGTCATTCGCTGATTTTTAGATTTTTAATGCAAATATGACATTGTTTGAGTTGTCTGTTATGACAGCTTGACATAAAGCAATACATCATAACCTGTCAGTGTCTTTGTCATGACAACTTGACATTACCAAGACAACATAGCCTGTCATATAAACATGTTAATTCGTATCACTGTAGTTGAGGTCAAGTATTCACGACACTGTTATAAAACTATTTGACCGAGTATTAACACTTAATGATATTTTAATGCAACATCATCCAACCCATATGACATACGTATGTCGTTTGTCCCTTCCTCAAATACGTCCCTACCGTAAAAATTTACATTTTGGGGTATTATTTTGCAATAATAGCATGTGTTGTGGTTTTATTTTCATTTCAAAATTTCGTGATAACTATTTACATTACACATACACAGATATTCAGGCCTTTTGAGCAAGTAACACAACACATTTATTTATTAAATAACAGAAAACAGTTAAAATGTTTAAAACGTACAAATATTCCAAGTGTACCGACGTGAAACGATTGATTTATATGAGGAACAGACGCGAAAGCGATCACCATCTGCCGTCTTCCGGTTTCTGCTGCGTTTCCAGATTTTCAAATCTGGCGCTCAGCCTTAATAGTGAAATATCATTGGCTTTCACAGACAGCGTCATTGCGTCAGCGTTGAGTGTGAAATGCTATTGGCTCTTGTTACTGATTGCGTCATTCTAATGATCCGGCTTGTTTATAGATGTGTTGATAAAATCTTTTAAAGAAAAAAGATGCGTTGATGTCCGTTCCCGGAGTTCCTCGAACTAAGTTATCGTATGGCTTCAGTTCAGAAGGTTTGCAAAGCGACTTGTTTGTAATACGTTTATACTGTTTTGTTCATTTTATGGAATAAATACATGTGACTGTAATTTTACTTGTGTGTTGTGTTTAATGGTTGACACGTGGTTAGGTTTAGGGGTGGGATACGGGTTAGGTGCTCTTAAAATATCTTTGAATCTTTGACATTGGTAATGTCAAGTTGTCATGACAAAGACACTGACAGGTTATGATGTATTGCTTTATGCCAAGTTGTCATAACAAAGACAACTCAAACAATGTCATCTTTGCATCAAATGACATAAATCAGCGAATGACACTTAATGACAGTTGTCATAAACATGCATAAAATCTTCATATTTTGAAGGCGTCATGTCAGTCTTGTGAACACCCCTTCAAGTAAAGTGTTACCGAGTTTTTTTTGCGATCTTTTATTTTTTTATTACAAATAATTTGTTAATAAAATTAATAAAAAAGACACAAAAAAACTCCATAGAAATAATACATCACCAGTTTCGTATAAAATGTGTTTTTAGATGGACGCATTGTAGGGTTGTTTACACTGCAGGCATACACTTATGTTCAAACCACGTAGAAGTAAATTTTGCATAATAGAATAATGTTATAGATTAATAGGTTTTAAGGACCAGTGTGTAATTTTTTGGAGGATCTATTGACAGAAATGCAATATAATATGCATAACTGTCTTCAGAGGTGTATAAAGACCTTACATAATGAAGCGTTATGTTGTTATTATCTTAGAATGAGCTATTCAACTTTTTCTATCTACATATACGTCCCGCCCTATTTTGTCAGCCTCTGTAGTTCTTCGAAAGGGAGGGGAGGACTGGGCCGTTGGTTGCAATAAGCAATCTCAACGCTAGATGTCGCTAGATTGTACTGCCTGATCCCTTAATAGTTCACTGATTTGGACCAGAGCTGCCATGTATCTATGGTGCTGTACTGCATCTATATTTATTTCATGAACTTTTGAAACTTACAAGTTTAGTTTGAATTAACTTGCTGATTAAATTTAAAAGTCATCATAGAGCATTGACCACAAATCTTGTTCAGCCATGTCATGTGCATTTTCATGTTGTAGGACCTGTTCTGGATTTACAGCGTAAGACAACTCCCTTTGAGAATATTTTGCATACAGTATAAAGGCAATCTTTTGAAATCTCTTTTGTGTCAGAGGGTGAAAATGGAGGGTTGCAATATGACACCTGCATGTTAACACCCATACACACAGATTTTCATACAATTAACAGACACTCCTAGTTCACAGGTGCGTTAGCAAAATATTTTATTTTTCCATACGGCATAAGTTTATATCAGAAAACTGCTTTTTGCGGTTTACTGTACAAAACAGAAATAGGCCTATTTACAAAATCGACAGTTCCAACACTTGAAAAATAAAAAATAAACTTTTAAATGTAACAACACACAACATTCATCACAAACATTACATTGTAAGATGAAAATCAAAATAAACATGGTGGCTTAAAAGGTAAGCATTCTTTAACTGATAAGAATAAAAAACGTGGTTCCCTGTTTTCCTCTTTTTGTCTTGCCACAGTAAATATACAGGCAATATATTTGGCAAACCTGCATCATCAGCTTTCAATTACTGCTTTTCAAGTTCATCTTGGACAAACCAAGATTGTAAACACAATCCATTTTCAGAGCTCTACACAGTTTCACACAAAGTTCTTGCTGGTGGGTGCAGAGGCGTCCGATCGAGGAGCAGCATTATATTTGGCCGTGTAGTTTCCTCTTTCTTCCTTTGGTGGGCAGTTGCAGCAAAGCAAAGCTCCTCCGATGATCAACAGGGCGGCGGCTCCCCATCCCATGTAAAGCCCCGCTCCCAACTCTCTCTTCTGTGCCTGATTTAGCATGGGGTTGTAGAAATCCTGAATGATGACGTGAGCTGTCCAGCACACTGGGACCAGACACAGCACGCCGGCTAGGATGAAAATTGCACCTGCAGTTATACCGATTTTGGATTTGGAGCTCTCGTCCTCAACACAGTTGGTGCATTTGCCACCGGCCATTGACAGAAGGATGCCCAGGATTCCAATCACAATGGAAATGATGATAAGTGCTCGAGCAGCCTGAAGATCTGAAGAGAGGGCCAGCATGGAGTCGTAGACTTTGCATTGCATCTGTCCGGTACTCTGCACAACACAGGCCATCCATATTCCCTCATACGAGATCTGCGACGTGACAATGTTACTGCCGATGAAGGCCGAAACCTTCCACATGGGAATAGCGCAGACCACGATGACACCGATCCATCCTATAATGGCCAAGGCAATGCCCAGCATCTGAAGCCCAGCAGACACCATGATGCTTCTCTGTTAAAGTCTGTTCTTTGTCGCTCGAGGTGGCTCTCTTTGCAATGCTTTCAAAGGCATGTACAGATGCTTTAAAAGAACCTGAGAGGTAGGGGGAGGAGTTGTAACGGATGACTTGTTCTGCTGGTTTTTTGGTTACTTCACAGGGTGCGACACTACTAGAATGTGCGTCAGTATCTAGACATTTTTCCGCTGTAGACACAGAACCATATATGGGTTCTTCAACGTACTTTCTTCTCAAACTTCATGTATCTATGTGAGAAAATCTTGAGAAATAGATCATGCACGTGTATATTGTGTTGCTAGGAAAAGTGTGTGACCAAAAGCATTTCAGAGGTTAAAGGCATAGTTCACCCAAAAATTCTGTAATCATTTACTCACCAGCAAGTTGTTCCAACCCTGTATAAAGATATTTGGAACAATGTTAGCAATTTTCAGTTCTGGGACATCATTCACTACCAAACAATATTGTAAAAAAAATTGTTGAGCAAAGAATGAGATATTTTAATTAGTCCTATAACATTCTTCCAAATATCAAGTAATTCATACAGGTTTAGTACAACTTGAGGATGAGTAAATGATGACAGAGTTTTCATTTTTGTGAACTATCTCTTTAAGACAGGACATTCCCAGGACAGGAAGTGACTTTATTGAGTTTTTTCTGAAACCAAAACATTGAACTGTTTCTGTAAATGTAGAGGTCATAGATTACTAAATCAAAAAAATGTGTTGTCAGTATTTTACACGAAGGAAGATTGGTTTCAGTAAAACACAAGGACCATTGTGTCGAGTTACAAATAACAAGTACAAAGTAACAAGAATGATGTTGATTTGTGTCATATACCACAATAGAACAACATTCAACATTATTTCCTCACACTTCATCAAGGATATTTCAAGAAAAACATCTTTGTTGATATTGGATGACACATACATAGCAAACATGATGTTTACTTCACATCTTATGCAGAACGTTTCTGTGGTAGCCTAGTTCACATGTAAGCAGTGCAGCGTTTAAGTAAAAGGGGAGGATAAGCCGGCATGCACCTGTACCCACCTGAACTGGTCAAACCAGTTTCTGTTTAAAACACAGGTGGATGTCTGGGCAAGACTGATCAATGAAATTCATTAACTGACAAAAACAGAAACATAACAACAGGTCAATTTTTGTAGTCAGAGTAGCAGAAAAAAAGAAATGCTGAGATAAAGGAGATACATTTTCATTAGCTTTCATTCTTATCCATAACAGGAAGTCTTGTTTAAAAAAAGAAGTGAATGAATTGTTAGTGTATTGTAACAGCCAATTAGACATGGTTTTACACTGTGAACAACAAATGAAGAGTTCATTTGCAAAAACAAATAACTCCGTTTTAAAATGGTTTGAAATCATGGTTTTTATTCTGAATTCCAATTAATCTCAATCAAACTGCATTTTGGTGTTTTGATTAAATAATAATAACTCAAAAATACACAGCCAACTAACACAAAACATGAGAACATAATAAAAGATGATTTTTGAACATTTTTAAAAACAGAGTTATCTGTTTTGCAAATAAACTTTTGATAAAATTTTGAGCAACAAAGAAGAACAGTCTGATATATTCTTTATGACGTTTAAGAGGTTCCATCTATCAATGCCGAAACCTGATGAAGCAACATGTCCCCACATGCTTAATGTCCCCACAAAGATGGGAAAAATCTCATGAGACATCAGGGACAATATGGGCTGAGCCAAAGGTGGCATAGTAAATATCTCATTTGTATGTTTCAATGTGATCAGCTCACACCCTACTTGCAGTTACATTTAGGGGTGGAGCTTTGTTGTTACGTTTAAACTATTAAAGTGTTTTTCGTATGAAACAAACTACACGAGTTCATACAAATTGAGGTATTAATAAAATCATTACTGCAGCTCTGTATGAAAAAACAACAGTGAGCACCACTGACAGAAAAACAAAAGTGAGTAGGGTTTTCAAATCTTCGCCTGTTTAAAATATCACAAACATCAACATGCCATATTAGACGTGGCATTTGCATCATTTACACAGGCTATTTCATTTTGACACAGGGTTTGTGGTTTGATGAGAAAGCTGTATTCTGCTCAAAGGATTGTATTCTGTGCTCTGCTTTACAGTTATTAAAGTAATGATCAATGTGCGCACACAAACTTATATAAAATATATGCCAGGGAATATTCTGAAGTGGCATACACAAATGTGCTTCAATACTATTATAAATGAGTAAGTCTTAATACAAACAAACAGGTCAATGTAAGATTTAATTTCCATGATTAACATGTTTACATCTGGCTGCCAGTTCTGTTTTTGGTGTGTTGAATGTATGCCCCCTACTGGCTACATATATAACTGGAAAGACTGAGTCATCAGTGAGTCAACCATATACAGTTTGCTGTACAGTAGTAAGTTTCTACTCTCTCTCTCTCTCGCTCTCTCGCTCTCTCGCTCTCTCTCGCGCTCTCTCTGGACTTGCTTAAGATAAACTAAGGATTAGCTAAACAAACTACCTCCTTTATGATTCTTCCAATGAGGCTACTTCATCAATCAGACACACCCTTACTATGATGATTACATGTATCTAGAGCCAGTATTGTTTTGTATTGTGTTGTTTTGTTTCTTGTTTGCAGCTAAAGTGCTCAATATTTTTAGGTCTCTTCGTTAAACCTACTGCTTTACATGTGTAAACATACAATGTGATGTAACTTTGTACATCAAGAATGGTAACTATGGCTTTGTGGCGATGACATGGCGGCAATATAAGTACAATAATATAAGACTGTATGATAAGGGATTGAAAGATAAATCACAGACTGCCATCAACACCATGCAAATCTATTATTCGTTGGTGGTTGCTGACAGATCCTGTTGCCCTGTGGCCTTACTTCACTTGAATCAGGCAGGAAGTCAAAAACACACTATCCAAGCTGCTCACCTGGCATGTTGTGGAGTGAGGGCATCTGCTATAGCTCCGCCTATGGTTCAAGAGAACAATTTCTCCCCACTGAAACTTAGTCATCACCTGAAACTCATTTAAATAGAATGAGTGTTTGATCACTAGGGAAGTGACATAACGATGTCTCACCTGTCATATGTTGACTGGTTTCAGGTGGTTTTGTGTTTACTATTTAGTAACCATTTCCTTTTCTGTTTACAGTATATTAGGAATGTAGACGTTAGTTGTTTGATCATTAGATTAACAATAGATCCTACGACAGAAATGCAGTTCGATTTAGTGGGTATAATGGAAATTGTTTTATTGCTTTCTGTTGGTGGGATTGAATATTGTAGAACTAATACCATTAAATCATTTACTGGAAAAAGGCCCAAAACACATTACATGGAATTTTTTATGTTGTAATGAAAAACAACTGGTGGTTTATAATGGTGTTTGTAATGGAATCCATTATATTTTATATGTTTTTTGTCACCAAGGACAACTGCTATCAGTTAAATATATTATAGTTTTACAAATTTGCTGGGTTTGTAATTTATGGCAAGATATGTATACGTTGAAAGGCTATATAGTGTAACACTGTTTTCCTATTGCTTAGTGCAAAAATGAACTTCATATTCAGTTTTTTTGTCTTGTTTAAAAAAAACATCACAAAAAATATTTTACTTAAGTAAGTTTATGCTTAAAACAAGCAAAATTATCCACCAGTGTAGTAAAAAATACACTTGAATTAGGTTTTAACTTTTGTTAAGTAATTATCTCTTTATCTTTATTTTGTCAGATAAAACAGGCCTGCTTTGTTTCATCAGTTCTGATACATGTTTTGCTTCTATCGTGTCTGTTGTCCAAAATTTACATCTCTAATTTATACCAGGAAAACAATAAGTTGACAGGTGCACAGGAAACACTTTGGTCTCTCTATCAGTGGTTGAATCATAAAATTGCAAGCTATGTTGAAAGGCAAAACAAGATTTCAACACAGATGTGCTTGCTTGCACAGAAATACAACTTTTAATAAAAAATATTTTATATAGTGCATCTTTAAAATGTTATATTTGTTTTAACTACAAAGCTTCAACGTTTCAGGCCCACTCTTTTATCAACTTTATCATGTGCATTTTTTTTGCTCGGTTCGTGTTAACCCATCCGCATTTTTCTAGTCATATAGTTACAGAAGTGACCCCTCTCCCCAATCTTTTCTGTGTAATCTTATCAGGGTATGCATAATTATTTAGTGTTGCTTAGCAAACACACAACACCTGTATCAGAGGCCAAAAGATAATAAATATAAACATTAAAGATAAAATCAGTATAAAAAACAAACAATCTATCAGATTAAGGAATGCTGTTTAATGAAATGTAAATTGAAATATTGTTTAAGCAACATGAAGGGGAAGTAAATAATGATAAGTGAAATGCTGATAAGTGAAATGCTCACAGTGAAATACTAAGGATATGCATGTGCTTCAGGTATGAATAATAATTGGATTTCTACTCATTTGTTTCTGCTCTGTTGATTCATATTTTGTGTAGTATTACTATTAGTAGTAAAATCCTAAAAATGACTAATGTAATTTTCAGTATGTACAGTATCATATATTCAGTCTCTATTTACTCTAATTATGATATCAATTGGTACTGAAGTTTGTATGAATTAAATTTGAGTACACCGTACACCTTTTTTTATTAAGGCATAAGTAAAATTCCCACCCATAACCAGTTAGAGACAGGCCCGGCTCCACTGGGGGTCAGAAGCATTGCCCACCCTGCTTCCACCAAGTGCTGTTGAGAGAGGATCCGTGAACTGCCGTTGCTGTGAAAAAACTGCTCCATTGCAGTGAAGGGAGTTGGTGCGACTGTGCGTCCACCCTGCCCCCACACTACATAACAGCCAATCACAAAATTAATGCGACATTCAAGTCAGCTCCAGATATTTTTCTTTTCTGTTTTGCTTTTTTTGGTGAGACAGTATATATATATATATATATATATATATATATGGTTAGAGAACAAATTCTTATTTCAATATTGCCACATTCTTCTGTCTTTATATGTGTGTTTGTTTCTATAAAGTGAACAAAGCTTGAGCTGGAATGTTTATTTAAGTTTATGTGACCACAGTTTCGTTTAATCTGTCATGAGGTTTTGCATTTTTTTAAAACAGAAGCATATAGTGAGAAATATTTCATCTCATTTATATATGGACAAAGCCTATCATTTCCTTAGTTTCTGTTTTCGGGTTGTGTGGAAAATAAATTCTAGACAAGAAGGAAATTGACTTTTTTATTACTCAAGTTTTACATGTTTTACGGCCTTTAGCTAAAGGTGCTAGCAGGACTTTGATATCAATAAAAAGTGTGTTTAAATATAGTCATTTGATATGTAGGTGAAATTTGTAGGTCATTGTAATTTTCAGTTTTATTTATAAACAACAAGAGTAGTGTGTATTAGATTTCTGTCTCTTTAAGCAGACACTGATGCCAAAAGTCTTGAACCAACATAGTAGATAACTTTGATGACATTCAAATTCATAGTTCACTATACAATTATTTTTTTATCTTAAAATATGTCCGTGCCATTGTTTGGTCTCAAGATGCACACCAGTAATGTTTTTTTCTAAGGCATTTTTATAAAAGCTACTTAAATAAACTAATTTACCTAGGCAGTCAAGCTGGCCCTATCTGTGAAACTGGGCCCTAGACTATTAATAAAACAAAGCTAGAGTTAAAGAGACAGTTCACCCAAAAATGAGAAATTCTGTCATCATTTACTCACCTTGTTCCAAATCTGTATGAGTTTATTTGTTCTGATGAACACAGAGAAAGTTATTTGCAGAATGCTTATAACCAAACAGTTCTTGGACCCTACTGACTACCATAGTAGGAAAAATTACTTGATCATTTTATTTGTTCTGTTGAACACAAAAGAAGATATTTTTAAGAATGTAGGACAGTTCTGAGGCACTTTTGACTACCATTGTCATTTTTCCTACTATGGTAGTCAATGGGGTCCAAGAACTGTTTGGTTACAAGCATTCTTCCAAATATCTTTCTCTGCATTCAACCAAACAAAGACATTTATACAGGTTTGGAACAACTTGAAAGTGAGTAATTCATGACAGAATTTTCATTTTTGGGTGAACTGTCCCTTTAAGATGGCAACTTTTAAATTGCATGATTTTAGAAGATGGCTTAGATATGGTGTGCTGTTCAAAATAATGGATATCACACTTTTTTGTTTTCAAGCTTCTTTAATGTTTTAAAAAAGGGTAGCATGTACAGTCTGCTCATTTTAAACTCCATAGACGTAAAAGTCAAGCGAAATAAGTAAATGAGAACAGAATTTCATTTGATCCATTGAGCAATGTTTTGTAGCCCAATGAGTAAGTTAGACTAAGGTGTTCACGCTCACGTTGTCAATGATTGTCCATTAAAGAGTGCTTTTGAAAATCTGCCTTATGCTATGAGTTATCTATTAACATCAGCAAACAATCCCAACCTTTAAACAATCCAATCTCACATTGTCGAAAGGGTTACAACAGAACCAGCATTTGCCTTTTTATGAGGACACTAACCAATACTCAGATCACGTCTTATCATCAGAGCCCAGGTAGGTCAGCCCTTTTCCTGAACATAAGTTTTGAAGGAGGAAGTTTCTGCTAAGACAGAACATTCCAGCCGTCCTTGAACACAGGTGGACATTCAGTGAGTCAACTGCTCAAGCGGTTACTTTGTGATTTTTGAAGGCTCCTGATGTAAGTTTCTCAAGGACTCACACAGACGCCGACTGTGCCTCACCGAGCAGAAATTACAAGAAAGGACAGAGTGAGTTTGAAAGCAGAAAGCGAGACATGGCTGCCTTCGGACTGGAAATAGTGGGAGTCAGCCTTTCAGTTCTCGGCTGGATTCTCAGCATCGTGTGCTGTGCTCTGCCCATGTGGAGGGTCAGCGCGTTCATCGGCAATAATATCGTCACGGCTCAAGTGTACTGGGAGGGAATCTGGATGAGCTGTGTGTTCCAAAGCACAGGGCAGATGCAGTGTAAAGTCTACGATTCCATGCTGGCTCTTCCCGCCGACCTGCAAGCGGCCCGCGCCCTGGTGGTGGTGTCCATCATCGTGGGCATCCTGGCACTCCTCGTGGCCGTGGTGGGGGCCAAGTGTACCAACTGCATTGACGATGAAGCAACAAAAGCTCGTGTGATGATCTGCTCCGGCACTGCTTTCATAACCGCTGCCGTCTTGCAACTCATTCCTGTGTCCTGGTCGGCCAACACTGTTGTTCGGGAGTTCTACAGCCCAGTTGTACCAGAAGCCCAGAAGATGGAAATAGGGGCATCACTGTACCTGGGATGGGCCGCTGCGGCTCTGTTGATGGTTGGGGGGTCAATCCTGTGCTGCAGTTGCCCACCTAATGACAAATCAAGGTACCCACCCCAAAGTCGAATATCCTATTCAGCTCACCACTCAGTGGCCCCAAGCACCTACAACAAGAGAGACTATGTCTGAGGAGCTCAGAGGACAAGATTTTTGTGACTGCGTCACAAACCTCTGAACTTAAAATCTAGTTTACGTGTGAATGGTGAATATTCAGTCAGTACAGCTCTGTGTCAATGTTTCTACGTGTTTTTTTCAGTAAGGTATGTTTTTGCTTTGTGCGCTCAGTGCCTGTTGTCACTCCACACCTGAATCTGTTAAATTTGTTGTGTATCTTGTGTTATAAATCAAATTGATTGTGATTTGTGGAGGGTAATCGAATATGTCAGAGCAAAGGTCAGTTAACGTACGATTTGCTTTATTTTTGTAGTCTTGTCTGTTTTTTATTTAGAAAAGGTAAAATATTTTCTAAAATATTCTGTAAATTATTCTTTTAGGTTTTAACACTAACTTTTAACATTGTATTAAACGTTTCGAACCAACTGCTAATGGCATAAATAAAATATATATATAAATGGTTGCTGTTAAAGTTTGTTGCATGTACTAATATCTTTACTTTGCTTGGATTGTAATAAATGTAAATATTAAAGTTTTTACATTCTGTAAATGTTTAATTCTATCCATTGACCTTCTCGTTCTTATTCATTGAAACACTGTTGCAGACATGAAACATTTTCCACTAAACAGCCCTTTGGCCTTGGCTAGAACATTAAAGCTGGCAGAGATTTTTTACTACATAGGCCTACATCACCTTTCTTGAAGTCTAGTGCTACTTCTACACTGAAAATAATTGTGTAGTGAGTTTAGCCACACATAACCCAATATTTTCACAATCATTAAACTTGAATTAAATTCAATTGTTTAAAATGATAGCAATATATGATATGTACATGATATATGTGTGTGACATTTATGTACAGTGCTCCTAATACTATTTAGTCACTGATATACAGTATGTATACACTTCGCTGCTTCATAAAAAATCTTTTAGCCTTTTCTCTCACTCTCATGAGTTTAAAAGTGTATTATTGACATGACAAATACATTGTATTGCCAAAGCACTAACAGCTGAACTGCATACAAACACAACGGGTCCAACCAAAAACAGAGCAAAAAGAGATCATGTATAGATAATAAAATGAAAATATATTTATATCTAGTAATAAAAATAGTTAAGAAGTTAAGAACGAAACTTACAAACATGCCTCAGTCATCAAGAACACTTTCTGTTTATCTGTAAATGTTTTGGAACTTGTGACACAGATGAGTGTATTTTTATTTCATGCTAATGAGTTCACACAAAAAAAACGGTCATTATTTACTCACCTTCAAGTTGTTCCAAATCTTTCTAAATTTCTTTGTTCTGATGAACACAAAGAAAGATATTTTGAAGAATGCCTGTAACCAAACCGTGATTGGCCACCATTGACTACTATAATAGGAAAAATGACAATGTCAAAAGTGCCCCAGAACTGTTTGCTTTCCCACATTCTTCAAAATATCTTCTTTTGTGTTCAATAGAACAAAGACATTTATAAAGTAATTATTCCTATTATTGTAGTCAATGGTGCCCCAGAACTGTTTGGTTACAAGCATTCTTCCAAATATCTTTCTCAAATTTATACACATTTGGAGCAACTTGAGGGTGATTAAAAAAAGACGGATTTTTCATTTTTGGGTCAGCTGTTCCTTTAAGGCACTTCATTAATCACACGCTAAAATAGTTTCTTTTTCATGTCATACAAGCCGGTTTTTGTTCCCTGTGTTATGCCACGTTGAAGATAGTGAGAACAAGGAGTGTTTCTTTTTTGAAGAGAACAATAGCAGAGTTCACATGGATATTTTTGTTAAAACTACTATTAAAACAGGTTTGCCATACTTAGTTTTTCACCTATACAAAATGGCATAAAATCAACAACCTTTATTGCCTTAATACAACATCTTTAGTGGACATAAAGTGCTATTTCCCCTCAATGCAACCTCACTATTTTAATGGTTTAGATGAAATATTAGTCCTCCACTCCGCCCCCCTCATTACCGAACTGTCCCTCCAGGTGCTTTATCCCTGCCGAGCCTGTTTCTCTACTTCAACGGGCATCATGTTTGCATGGATTGAATTACAAGGGAAAGCCAATATATCCGCATAGCTCTTTTCAACACACTGGCCATAGAGGGCAGGTGTAACACATAGGAACCAGTAGCACATCCACCGTCATCACTCTCCGCGCTTTATACTCCCAAAGAGGCAGGTCCACCTCCAGCCGCACCTGCCTCTTTGGGGATATAAAGGCTGCTTGGCTTCACAACAGAGTCACAGGCTACACAAAGAAACAAAGGATCACGACATTGGCATCCTAAATCGCAGCTCTTGGTAAATTTCATTTCTTTTTATAAGAAAACCTTACTATTTTGGTGTCTTTTACTCATCAGTGTCTCTTTTTAAGGTCAGAAGTACCAGCCAAAAAAGACATCATGTCGATGGGAATGGAGATTGGTGGGATTGCCCTGGGCATCATTGGATGGATCATTGGCATTATCGCTTGCGCTATGCCCATGTGGCGCGTGTCGGCCTTCGTTGGCGCCAACATCGTCACGGCTCAGATCATCTGGGAAGGTTTGTGGATGAACTGTGTTGTGCAGAGCACCGGACAGATGCAGTGTAAGGTCTACGACTCCATGCTTGCCTTGTCGCAGGACTTGCAGGCGTCCAGAGCCATGTCCATCATCGCCATCATCTTGGCCATCCTGGCCATCATGATCTCAATCATGGGCGCCAAGTGTACCAACTGCATCGAGGATGAAGCTTCCAAGTCAAAAGTGATGATTGTTGCCGGTGTCCTCTTCATTCTCGCCGGCCTCCTGCAACTTATTCCAGCGGCCTGGGTGGCACACCAAACCATTCGGGACTTCTACAACCCGCTGCTGAGCACCGCTCAACAGAGAGAGCTTGGGGCATCCATCTATATAGGCTTTGCGGCTGCTGCTATGATGCTGATCGGAGGAGCGATGCTGTGCTGCACCTGTCCCCCGAAGGAGAAGAAGTACAAACCACCGAGAATGGGCTACTCCGCTCCACGTTCTACCAGCGGTGGATATGACAGGAAGGACTATGTTTAAAACATTGTTTTCTAGCAGAGAAAGATGAAGGATTTGAAGATCTCATAGGTGGAGATACTTTCGAGAGGACTCCGAAATGAAGGGTCATGTGATGCTGTCAATATTTGCTTTTTTTCGGTCTAATAAAGCTGGTGTGTGGTCGGGTTTCGTGGGGTTTTGTACCTGTCAGGGTGTTTGAGAGAGAGTTTGATGTGTTAATTGCATTTCCTTTTAATATTCTTTTTAAGAATTTTTTATTTGTGTTTTTTACGCCTGTAAATTTCAGCAGTTGCATCAGTTTTTCTTTGTTCTGATGACACAAAGCTCATCAATGGTTTAACTGGTTAAGTAAGTTTTGTTTTTAAGCAAAGCTGTTTGTGCTTTAGTCTGATGCCTTCTATTATAACGTACTATACATACTGTAGACTGGAAGAGGAAGACTTTAGCTCTTTACATGTATTTGCTTATGAAAATTTTACTTGACACAGAAACTGAATATGCTGTTCACTCCCTTTTGGTCTCAGTAAAGTCTGATACCCGAGATTGTCAACATATTTCGTTTCCAAAAACTTTTGGACAACTATTCCACCATTTGTAGATAGTTATTTGTTACAGATATTCAACAGTTTAAACAGTGATTTTCATAACTATTGAAATGCCATGTCTGATATTTGTTATTTGTATTGTCTTCATTATTAAATTCAATTGTGTTTTTTTTTCAAACAAAACATCGAAGTGGTCATTTACAGCATAATGCTATCGAATTCATAGAGTGATTGTACCTGACTGAACAATTTACATTGATCCTTTATTCTACAACTGGTGTAGAAGTGTGAATACACATTCTGAAAGAGACCAGTAAGCATACAAACTTTAAAAAGACTACACTGTTTGCCATAGGTGGTGGCAGACAAATCCAACCAAAACCAGTTTAGATGACCTGGGGTGGGGGAGAGGTGTAAGGCTTTTTTATCAGACACAAATCAGCAAACAAAACAAGAAACTGCTTACTTTTTCCTTAAAGTTAAAAACTCACATAGCTTTTAGTATGTTACATTGTTAGGGAGATAGAAGGAAGTAGACAGTATCTCAAACATTTAAATGTCCACGCACAGGACAGACATACAGTGTATTTGAAACTGGGACTATCGGCTATGAACTCTATTTTCAAAGGCAGGCAACTGGGTCATGAAACCATGGTGAAAGGCAAACACATAACCTTGAGGGATATTAACACACTCCAGCCACTAAGATTTCATTGCCTGTGGTGGCAAGATGTACGCTCTATAACACTGTTACTATGGAGACAATAATCATCAGGGTGACGCCCTGTTCACCTGTCAGAGGGGGAGGGGGAAATACAAGAAAAAAATTTGTCACTCAGGTGTGTTTGAAGTGTAAAGCTTCTTTCCATTGTATCTTCACTGTACAATACAAAGCAATTTAACCTTGTTTAAAGTTCTGTGTAATTTCAATCTCAATTATAATAGTTTCTTATTCGTTTTCAATTATTATTATTACTAAGAGATTGTATTATACCTAACATGTTTGTTTTTTCTTTACAAAAATGTGAAAATCCATATCACTAAGAACAAAGGAAAACACTAATCTAATTATTTAAATGTGATGTTTCATGGCAGATTGAATGAATTGTTGTTGTGCTTAAATGAGGAAGAGTTTAAAGGTCAGAGACGGGAGGTAATATGACACACAGAGATATGTCCAGTGCCCCGAGACACTGTTCCTATTGCCTGTATGAGACATAAGAAATAAACAGATGTATTTTTTAGCAAACATTTGTACTAAAGCAATTTGTAAATTTGTTTGTTAAATAGGTCACTTGACCTTATCGTCTTTCTGCATTTATAGCCATTTAAATAATGCCACTACACATAATATTATCTGTTCATTATCTTTACTTCCTTTATGTAAGCCATGAACCAATGTGTACGGCATTGATGATTTGATTTTTAAAAATCTTTGCGTTGCACACAACTGTGCCAAATTCTCAACGTCTGTGTGAGTATTTCATAGTATACAATGGTAATATATTAGTATGTTTGGTTTAATAATTATTACTGACATAATGTATATATACATATATAGACATTAGAAAACGTAGACGTTAACTGTTAATAGAAGTATGTTGAAAAGGATTTACACAACACACTGATTCATGTTTTTAAATAGATTGCATAGTTTTGACAATAAATAAAGAAAAAGTTGTTCGGGCATTGTGTTGAAGCAAAGTGTACAGATTTGTTAGACCGCAACAGTTCAGGAGCACTGCAGTGTTGATACAAGTGGGTTTTAACGGAAATAAATTATTTAATTATAAACGGATTTTTTAAGATCCAGATAAGGACGAAACAATGGGCAAATAAAAAGCAAAAAAATAAAAAGACATGACACAAACCAGTGGATTGCTGCTGCTATTAAACTACCCAAAACATATAGTTTCCAAAATCTATATCCCAAAATCCCATCACAATTTACTTTTCTTATCGAGTTACAAAAAGTTCACATTGACTTTCAAAAGCCTGCTGTGAAACCAACTGTCTATAGCTGTGAGGACACATGAGATTTACAAGATTTTTTGAAATAACACTTGTTTTAACAGGGCAAAAAGCATACACATTTTATTTATTCAATCTCTCAAATTGTTATATTTATTTGTGAAGCATGATTTAAATAAATTACTTGTAGAAAGTCATACCACGAATCTGTGATGAAAACAAATCTCTGCTTCATAAAAACTTCAGCACATGCATTAAATCATTTAAGAGTTTGCTCATAAAATATCAAAAAGCAATTGCACAGAAAAAGTTATTTGACAAAACAAGCATTCCCTCAGCCTGTAGAGCTTATTATCTCAGGAATGTGAGCTGAAGAGTTACTCCTCTCTCAAAAGAGAAGGTCACAGAGATATAGGGATGTGTAGCACTATTCTTTTATTTTTTTTTTGAGTCAGCAGACTGAGCCAACATTGTAAATGTAGGACACACTTTGTGTTGACTGTCATTCTCACAAAGGCCATGATACTGTAATCCTCAACACGGCAGGATTTATACACAATGACAAACTATTCACAATTATTTGGGTGCAGCTAATCATTCAAACATCAAAGCCAAATATGCAGATATAATATTAGATATAAAAATTTACTGACCCCTGAATGCTTCCCTTAATCTGTTTCTTATACAAATGTGCCAGTACTGTACAAAAAATATCTGTAAACAGCCTTCATTAAATGATGACATATCCGCACCAATAACCAATGACAATATTAATGTGTAGGGCTACTAAAAACGAAGGTTACACTTAAAGTACAGTATAGCAGTAGTTTACATGGCATACTTAATTAAACACTTGTTATGTTTTACGTTACATGTAGGCTACAAGAAAATTATAGATGAAATATTAATACAATCTCACTTTTGCTAAATAGGCCTACATATTTCCTCTCTTCTATCATTGCAGAAGTAACTGTGTGTTCTGTTCCTACTAGAAAAAATTAACTCCTTGCTATGTGTATTTGAAAACACATTAAAATGTATCAGTTTGTGATCTTTTTCAGACAAGATCCAACAGAACAATGTATTTTTTTTGTGTAACGTCATAATACGTCATATTACTGTTACATTAAAATTTTATTCTGATGACTGAATTCATCAGATTTTAACAATGAAAGATACAAAATCAAATTCCATAGCTTCTTCGGTGTAATAATGTAAAATCGTTGTCATAACTATGTAGTGAATGTTTGTAGAGAAGTAGATCAAGCCGGGTGAATTCCGTTTCGCCGGGTTGTTCCAGTTTATTTCCAGCCTCCGTATCCATAATGAAACCAATGAAACATCACGTGACCGATACCGCAACAGGTGAGGAAGGTCATTTGCTTTTTGCTGTTTACTGAGACTACCAGGTGGAAGTCTGCCACAGCGAGAAATAAAGTTTCTGGCAGAATGTTTTGGGGCTTTGGCTTATGCTTATACTTTCCGTTTTTATTTAGCCTACTTTATTTCCTATTAAAGGCAGAAAATGGTGATCAAACGTTTCCGTTGTGTGTTACAATAAACACAAAAGTGCGTTAAAATGTATAATTTAGCAGGGTATTTCAATGAACATTTTCTTTTTTATCTCGGACCTGTAACTTGTTTACGTACTGCATGTGACGTCACCATGGTTACCGCGATCGTTAGCGGGCTTGCTTTATCCCCACGGCTGTGTCGCCTATGGCAGCAGGCCGTTCATTTTGTCAGTAGCTCCTATTTTCTCCACATCAACAAAAGGCAGTTGGCCCTGACAGAGCACACTAAAACTTCCAGAAATAAATGACAACTACCAAGACAAAGAGTGGAAACGTCTGTTAACCTTAAATAAACGTCTGTGACAAAAATGTGGCACGTTTAACTACAAAGTCTGCTGAAAGTGTGGAAAATGTTTATTTATTGGTTAGGTTACTTATTTACCTATCTGACTTTAGTGTAACTAGAAATGATATCCTTCTTGAGTTCATTGACAGCTTTAACCTGTCAACAATGCAATTTTTTGTTTAATTGAAGGATCCCACTGCTAACATGCTTTTTTGTCTTATATTGTGCTTTGGAAAGTCAGACAATAGTGTTATGTCCATTTAATCAGCATATTAAGTGCAAACTTCCTCTTTAATGTACCATAGCAAAATATTTCCTCTTCTGAAATGATAAATTCCAGAAATCATTCATAAAATGCAAACTTCTGTTCTCTTTTTCCGAGGCAGAAGTGTTTTGCCATTATTCTTCCATGATTTAAAACAATTAATGTGATTAGGCTATTTTGCTTTCAAAATCCATCTGTGTAACATTATTTTGAAGGACAATGCAAACCCAGAATACTGTGGCCAAAATATAAGTGCAGATTTAAAATCGTTCAAATAATTTTTTTTTGTGACTCTTCAGAAATAAATGGTCGTTTTAAAAGTAACTTTAATTTCCTTTGTAGTTCTGTAGTTCCTTTGTAGTTTCGTTTGTAGTTCCTTTGTAGTGCATCATCTTGTACATGAAGAAGCCTGTCTTCGTGGTCTGTGGCGCCACTGTGTGGCAATACCTGCTCGCAAGCTACAGGCTGCTAATTTGTCTGAATGTGTGTTCCTTTCTGTTTCTATTTTTATTTATATTATTTATCTGTTTACCGTACTGTCTTTGTTATTATTTCTGCTAACATTATTATTTCTGCTTTACCTAAATGCTTCTCACGTACACAGTGCACACGGGCATTCCATACAAATAAGATGTTCACCGCTCTGGGCTCAGACAAAGTCTCTTGAACTAAATTCACTGCACTCGGTGGCAATATTTTGCATCGTCTCCAGGCAGCTATTTTAGTCATACTTCTTTTCTACTTGAATAGAGAAGACATCAGGAAGACACCTCTAAAATCGCCAGAAAGCAACAAATGTCCGACTATCAATTCAACCAAACTAACTGTACCATAAAGACCGCTGGTCTTTAACGATTGGCTCATTTTGCTGAAAGGCGGGACTTCCTTCGCTACAGCGTGCACTTTCGGTCGTTCATAGTACTTCCACTGCATCGTCTGTTAAATCTCTGCAGTCTTTGGCTCAGATAATTTCCAAGCAGGTAGTTTTGACGCACGGCGTGATAACGTCACCACGATCGGGGTAGTCGCGTACTCTCCAGTACTAGCTAAACACCACCACGACCTTTGAAGTCACCAGTCAGGATTGAATGAACCCGCTTAGGACGCGGGTTTTAGCATGTCACACTTTATCACGACCGTCCTGTGCCGTGTTTCTACACGAGTATTATTTTCTGGCCCGCCGTCATGTTCATCGGTAACGGGACTTCGGGATTTTTGCAGCGGAGTGTCGCGACTGGACCGTGTCGGGAGTGACAGCGCGCACGCTGCCAGGTGTTGCAGCTTATTATTGCAATTTAAGTACTGTTATAAATCGCAGAACTGCTTGTGAAAAGGCTGTTGCGGAAGTTCCCTTTATGTCGTTTTAAAGTGTTGGTTTATGCTGGCTCGCGTTAGCATATTAGCCACTTGTAGGCAGTATTAAGCAAAAAAGAATCAAGTAAAGCAAAAATTAATTGTGCATGATAATGTTGATTTGACAGTTATTCTTATTGAAGGCAGACATTGTGTAGATCTATTGTTATCATTTGCTAAACAAGGCCTTCACAACACTTGTTATGATGTGTTTTATAAACATAACGAGTCACTGTTGTCATCATACACAATTGTCATGTTTTGTGTGATGTGTCAGTCTTTTTCACATCTTCATTGCTCATGCTGGTCAAACTTTGTTTTCTCCTAGCCCCATCAACTTGACATATGATGTGTTTGATGGCAAGGGAGATGGCACACCATTGGTGTTTCTTCATGGTTTATTTGGAAGCAAATCCAACTTTCATTCCATAGCCAAATCCCTCGTACAGCGGACAGGCAGAAAGGTATGATTCTAGTTTCTCTGGTGGTTCAGAGATGATGTGGACTTTTAAGAAGAGTGTTTGCTAGTGTCCTGACTGTACTTTGTCTAGTTAGGTGCTGACAGTAGATGCTCGTAACCATGGCAAAAGTCCACACAGTCCCATCTTGAACTATGAAGCAATGTCCTATGATCTGACACATCTGCTTGGCCAGCTGCACATTGGGAAGTGTGTCCTAATAGGACACAGCATGGGCGGCAAAGTTGCTATGACGACGGCACTGTCACAGGTATCATGTGCCACTCCCTGGCATTTCATCGGTGCAGTCATTCAAGTTGTAGCATGTTCATTCTTGTGTCATTCAGAATGAGGTTATTATTGAAAACAAACGGCAAACAGTGACGTCTTGTCTATTTGCTTCTCTTTGTAATTTAGCCTAGTTTAGTGGACCGGCTGGTTGTTGTGGACATTAGCCCATCTCCAACTACAGTGCACACCAATTTCAATGCCTACATTCAGGCAATGAAAGAAGTGAAGATAGCCAGTAATATCCCTCGCTCTACAGCTCGTAGACTGGCTGAGGACCAACTCAGAAAGCAGGTTAAGGTAAACATGGCAACAATGCTAATTAAATTGACTTTGAATTTAAAAACCCTGTGTTCGTCAAGCTGTGAGCAAATATATGAACGTGTGTGTGATTTTTATGGTATTAACAGGAGCGTTCAGTACGTCAGTTCCTCCTAACTAACCTCGAAGAGCAAAATGGTGAGTATGGCTGGAGGATTAACCTGGAGGCCATCTCAAACCACCTGGAGGACCTCATGGGGTTTCCTGAATTCAACACCACCTATGAGGGGCCTACCCTTTTCCTGGGTGGCAGTAATTCTGCCTATATCAGGTACATTTATTAGAACTGCTCTATGCACATGATGCACCATTTGGGTTACTGCATTTTCTCTCCATTGTCAGTATTACAAGTTTTTCCTCATGTCCTGATCTCCTTGGTTATCCTTTTAGCTCTGAGAGTTACCCTGAAATCGAGCAGCTATTTCCTTGTGCAGATATCCAGTATATCCCAGATGCCAGTCACTGGATTCATGCCGATAAGCCTTTGGATTTCATCAGCTCCGTAATAACTTTCTTACAGTCATAGTCCTTGTGTCTGATACAGGGCATGTGCATGTGGGCCCAATGATAAATGGATCATCACTAGTGTAAGATTCGGCCCGTTCTGACTTTCATTCAGTTAGGTCTAGTCTCTTACTTTATAATGCACAACTGGACCGTTTTATTGTTGTGGACAGTTATGTGTTTTTGTTTGTCTGTGTTGTATTTGCACTGTGGCTAACATCGTACACTGAAGACAGTTTACATTAAGAGTATCTATTGAAATCGCAGACATCTGTCCATTTGTAAATATGGACGTTTGTTTACGGCTCACAAATATTGCATACTGTGTTACAAAATTCAGTGGACAACGTTAAAGTAGTTAATAATATAACATATTCTATTTATTTTTAATGTTTTATCTAATATTTTATTTTACATTAATATTAGATTTTGCTTTTTTTTAACAGCATATTGTTGACATGGACATCGTGTGTCTGACAGTGTCATCTATAAATCCATTAAGACCACAACACTTTGATGTGTATTCTAGGCAGTGTGTCTTAATACGGTATTTGTTTCAATGTTTTAAATGACGACTTGGAAACGTGCCATAAGCATCATTTTCTTTGTCCTCTAATAACTGTTGTAATAACTCAAATGACCTAAAAATCCGTTTTATAAAATAAAATAATTCCACCAAATGGACCTTAACAAAGGTAACATCTATAATTTTTTCGAACATTCTCGTTGTTAGGCCCGGAAGACCTATCTTTCATACAGTCATGTGACCACGATAATATTGAGACAATTTTGCTATTGCGATAACACAATATCGATAATATTGTTACATCCCTGTCTTAGATATTATTGAATTGTTTCCTGGAAATGTAATTATCTGTAAGATGTTTTAAGTATCATTCAGTGCTGTAGTGCACTAAATGTGTAAAGTGTGCTTTGTTATTTGTTTGTGTTAAGGTTATTGTTTAATCAAATAGTTTTGTATCCTTTTACAATTGATGATGCAAAGATGCTGCAATGTAAAAAATACACACTTTAAAGCACCAGGACTGCAACCTGTCTTTTGCTATCAGGTTTAACAACACTGTTTTACTAAAAATGTTCAAGCAATGTTGAGCAAGACTCAACATTACTGCTTTTGTTCTGTTTTAAAAATGAATATGTATTTAACAAATGGATAAAAAACAAGCATACAGTGGTAGCCTACATATGATCAAATAACTATATTGTTGCTTTTTTAAACTGTACCAGTTGTGACTCTTTTTTGTAACATGTATGTTAGTAGGTTTATTACAGAGAGTGCCTACCTCTGCACAATTCTTCATTCTAGCTCTGTAGGTTAACATTCTGTAGGTTAGCTCTATGTACAGCTGTTAAAGTACCAAAGCAGGGTTGTATCTGAAGATTTGCCTTGACCAGTGGTGTGTTAACATTGTGTTGCATAAATTGAGATCATTCATCTACATGTATGAAATGTTCCACTTGTAATTGTTGACTTACAGTTGGTGTATATGTTTTGAGCAGTACTCAAGCTGCTCTTATAAGGGGATATTTTTGTGAAATGTGGAAATAGTATTTTGAATATCTATACCCTTATAATATATAAATGTAGATTTATGACTATTATATTGACTGATAAATCAAGAAATATGCTGCAAAACCACTTTAAATGACATTAAACTTAAATGTGTGTTCTCGCATGTGAAGTTCTCCACTTGTGTAATAATTGTATTGAATGTGTGTTGTGAAACCGTGTAGCACTGCCATTACTTGTTGTGTCTATCGAGACAAACTTGTTATGTGTATGTTTATATGGAACTGTATTTTAAAAAAATTGGCTTTTCAAAACTAAACTTTACTGCCAATCATTATAAACGCTGTAAGAGCGTTTCTAAAGCTGGCAAAAGGCTAAAAACGGGGGCTTGGGTATTTTAAACCTGTGAAAAGTTAATATTGTTGTTTTTATTAATATTATTGTCTTACATTATTCTATAATGGAAGATTTCAAATAATTTGCCTTATACTCTTAGCAATTCGTTAGACTAGGGCTCTATGACATTAAAACTTAACTTCTTTATGGTGTTGCTCAATTGGTATCGTGGGTTTGATTCCCAGTGTAAGGAGCACATACTAAAAACAAAATGTATAACTTGAATGCCCTGTAAATTGCTAAATGTGAAAATGTAAAACATGTATTCAATATTAAAAGAGACCAGTCAGTTAAGAAGGTAATGTGCAGATATCACTGAAGCTTTGTATTTTATAACTATTATTAATACAGTATCTGTTTAGATTATTTACAGAGTACAGAGAAATTGATATATACAATTGGGATTTGTTATCTTGACAATCACCGTATTTGATATTTGTCATAGTACAAATACTTATATATGTTTATGTATCCATATACACTAAATGAGAAAGTAAACATTGTACTTGTGTGTTCTCATGTAGTATCGTTCATTTGAAAGTGGAGAAGTTAATGTTACTGATAGTGTTGTTATTGTTTCATACTTATTATGTGTTTTGTTTTGACATGTACAGAAGTCATAAATGAAAGTGATGTTTTGCAAGCTTTAATAGTATGAGGCGTTATGTTGAGCACTGTGAATGGGTGTATTGTGTTCATGACAGAACATATCTCTGTGCAAACATGTTACTAAATAAATGTAAAGTTTTTTCACCTGATCATGTGATTTGTACTGCTTATATATATTTTTTGCAACCTCTTAAAAAATATATATTTCCCTTTTTTCAGAAGGATGTGTAAATCCTCACCACTGCTTTCTTCCAAATATTCATCTTTATAAATTTAGTCTTGAACGGTGCATTGTTTGTCTGCTTTGCTACAAGAACATTCTGAATATAATGTCATTCAAAACTGCAGGTCCACAGAATTCTTAATCTCCAAAACACCATCTAATCAAAACTCCAATTATTGCAGTGGAGCAAATCAAAAACATGGATCTCAATTTTTTTTTAATATTATGTAACAAATCAGTGGACACATATTGTAAAATTATACAGCAAATAATAATCCAGCAGTTATTATCAGTGAACCTAGCTCATCAGTCCAGAGAAACAACCTGAAAATTGTCCTCTCCGTTGGTCCTTTGTGGCTGAGAATCAACAACAGGATCTTGCATGCTGGTTTTGCCACGTTTGAATTTGTCCGTCCACCTCGGTGTCCCTGAAGTGTTGGGAGATGAAGATCGTGGACTAGACACAGGGCTTGACATGGTGGGATAATTCGGTTTCGGAGGAAGGGGCTTATTTGATCGCCGCAAAACACTAAACCTACTAGACTTCTTCTGAGCCTGTTCCTCCTGCTGCTGTTTGAGGAGCTGGTGATGAAGAATTGTCTGCACATCATCCTGTAAGAGACATGACATGTCAACTATGCACAAAATATTTCAAGGACATCCGCAGGGAAAATCAACATAGTGGGTCAGATTGATGAGGTAAGAATTCAGTCTCCTGTGTTTTCCAGATGGCCACTTCAGACCACACATAGACCCAGATAGACACAGCTGTTTCACAGCCGCCTTAAAGTTACACCTACCCATTTTTAAAACCTTACAGGCCCGATTTCACAGACACGGCTTATCTTAAACCAGGACTATGCCTTATTTGAATTAAGGTATTTATGTCGCTTTTATGAAAATGCCTTAGAAGAATACATTATTGGTGTGCATCTTGAGACAAAACAATGGCACTGATATATTTTAAGATATTTCTGGGCAAGTTATATTCAGTTAAGACAGGTCACACATTCATTTTAGTCTGGGACTAGTCTTAAGCCTTGTCTGTGAAACCGGGCCATAGGCCTATACAGCATTTATGAAATTTACATATTTAATATAAATGTACTTTTTTTCCTTAAAAGTTAACTAATAACAAAAAATGTAACAAAAAAGTTGTATGTTGTATCATTGTATTGTGTTTAGGTACATATATCTAAAAGTTGTTCAAATATCTTCCAGTGAGGTAAGAAAAATAAATGAAGTACCTAATTAAGTACTTAAAAGAGAGGTAAACCTTAACTTAAAATAATTTTTCTTACCCAACTTGGTAATTTTTTTGTTTGTTTTAAGTATAAATTCACTTCATTTTGAATATGTATATATATATATATTTCTTACTTAGTATCTTAACGTCATTTTGGTTTAGGGTAAAAATACTAAGAAATTATATATTTTGCAGTGCAAAAATACAGCAAATATTGTTTGTTTAACATACTTTCCAGGCTTCCAGCTCTATGGAGAGTTCAAGTCGACTTTGAACAGCCTCTAAAAGTTGGTTGTTCAGTGTCATCATTTCATTTTTGCTTTTCAATAGTTCAGACTCCATTGCTTGTTTTCTGCAATAAAATAATAAAAATCATGTTTTAGAAAATCCACAGTTTATCGCTTATATGGCAAAATTTTTTTTAGCAATTTTTAGTCAAAGCATCAGTCCAGCTTACTTTGCCATGGCCTCGTCTCTGTCTCGTAGAGCTTGCTGTAAAATGGCAGCATCTTCCCCTGGCTTTCCTCTTGCCTGCCAATGGTAGCGTGTACAGTACGGTGTATTAAAGAAATGTTGCGTAATTGTTCTTACAGTTATAGAACAAGCACGTGAATGCAATAGCTCTCACAATGGAGGGCTGTGTACATCATGAGCTCAGAAGGAGGCGTGAATGAGGTGATGGGCGTGTCTAAATCTTACCTGACTGAGGGCGAGTCTGCGGGCCACATTCTGCAATTGTCTCAATGCAGTGTCTAATGGGTTTGCCTCAGAGGGCAGATCCGAAGCCTCCAAGTCTGTCAGAGGGAGCAGCAGCTTTACAACAGACTCAACCTCCTCTGTGACCTATTTATTTCACATAATAAAAAATAAACATTATGACAATCCCTACTTGCATAAGTTGTCCAGTTTTAAATTCATTGCATTAGTCTGCAGTTATGCTGCCATTATTTATAGGGTTTTGCCATGACAATACTGAAAGGTTATGTCATTGTTTTGATTGCAAGTTAAAGACTCACCCGCTGTTTGTTTTGACTCCAGCCTGGCCCGCTTTCATTTTGCTGTTGTAGTTTATCCACCTGAGCTTTAAGCTTCAGACTGCGTCGCCGAGATAATTCTACCTCTTTTTTTACTTGCTTCAACTGCAACCATTAAAAAAATGTTAGCTGAGAATTCTCATGAGTGACATGAGTCAATATGGCCACAAGTAACTGCATTTGTGATGGATACATAAATCCACTTAGCAGACTGTAATACACGTTTTGTCCCAAACTGAAACATAAAGGCCCGGTTTCACAGAAAAGGCTTAAGACTAGTCTCAGACTAAAATGAATGTGTGACCTGTCTTAACTGAATATAACTTGCCCAGAAATATCTTAAAATATATCAGTGCCATTGTTTTGTGTCAAGATGCACACCAGAAATGTATTCTTCTAAGGTATTTTTATGAAAGCGGCATAAATATCTTAATCTAACTAAGACATAGTCCTGGTTTAAACTAAGAATGTGAAACCGGGCCAAAGACATTGTTGTATCTATGACAACCCTGATATCCTGGATTCTTTAAAAAAAGATAAGACTGATGGAATCTTGTCGTGCAAGCAAAGTGACAGAGAACATGCAGAACCAAATGTATCTTGAGATAACCATAACACATGCAACAAAGTTTTGTTTTTCAATGAGAGAATTGTGTAGTAACAAAACTGTAGAACAAGCCAGAATGAATACTCAGTTGGCAGTTTTTTCTTTGTGCTTTTGTGTTTGCTGTAAGAATACCTATAAACAAATACTTACAGTCATAATTATTTTTAAGAGGACAGAATAAATGAAAAGCAAATGTAAGAATCTTGATCTGGTCAATGTTCTTCGGTCCATTTTAAATCACATTTTAATTTCCTTCTCATTTATGTATTTATAATTATGTTGTTGTTGACTTGTTGATATTGAATGTCACTGTGACTCACCGTGGCAGACACCGGACTGGACACTCGTCTGCGCAGAGGACTTCCACTCCGCAGCAGATCAGGTAGCGCTTCATCTATGAATGAACGATTCGGATTTCTGCTTGTCGAGTCTGGCTCAGAATTTTCAATTTGAGTCATCTGTCCCAGACCATCATTACTGTACGTCTCAACAGAATCTTCATCGTCCCCTTCCAGCTGTTCTTGTAGCTCATCCAGTGAGGACAGTGGTGACCTGCACGTCTCTCTCCCCACAACGTCATTAACTGACACTGAATCTTCATCGTCGGTGAATCGTTTGTGGATTTCATTAATGGTCAGCGGTGAATCACGGAGGCCTCCGATCGTGTGTAGTGTGACAGGTGTTTCATGTCTCCTGTACGTCTCCATTGCTCTTTAACAACGACCAGAAATGAATAGCGCGATTTCATCAGGCGATTTAAAAAGACGAAACTGCCGAGAGATAATGTGAACGGACCGGTTTTTCTGGCCCTTTGACGCTCTTGTCATATGCGTCAAAACACCTCATCAGGGTTTGACATCACAGAGCAACACGTATCTATGGGACTGATGCTTTTGTGCTTTTGTTTACCTCAATTAATATATAAACATCGAAGTGCCCATGCATGCTGAAATACGTTCATTAAAAAGACGAATCAACGCCTTGTAATTATGTTCATCTTTTTTTTTTTAGAAAAAAGTGCATGTATACTATATAAATATAGCCTAAATTCATCAGGTGTCTGTAAGCACATACGCACCTGTGTGTTCCTTTTGGCTATAGCACGGTATTTAGGATTAATCATGGTTTTATTAAAAATGTAGTAATCATGTTTTTGGCAGATTCATTGCCATTTCTATTACCGGTTAAATTGTTGTGGTAAGACCATAGTAAATTTGCTATTGCTACAGATAAAACCAAATATATATGGTTAATTTAGATAAGGTTATTTTAGATCAATTCTGACATCTATTTAAAAAGTATGTCAGTCCCATTCACGTTTTTGTCTGTGATTAACTTTTCAATTAAAGTTACAAGGAACTCCCATCCATGTGTATCTGATTCTTCTTCATGACAAAAGAGGAGGATAATCCTGAATGGAATGGTGGTCAGTAATTTTATGACAAATATGAACCAAAGGAGATTCTAGGAAGGTACATGTGTTCACTCAGATTGTCTAGAGAAAGACGGTGTAGCAAATAAATTCAACAACTGGAAAAAAATACTGTACATATTGTGGTTCATGTGTTTCTTTGAACATGTAAATGAAATAAACCTATAATGTAATGCTTCTTTACAGCAAAGGAACATTTTAATTAGGAGATACTGAACTGGCTATTGTGGTTCTGCAAAAACATTTTTTCATTACAGTTCAACTAAAGGATTGCTTTGAATCAAAGGTCTTCTTCTTGGTGTTGGATTTGTGAGTATGGCCTCTCCTTTTTTATAGAATACAACCCTCATGGCTCATTTGAAGTGCATTTGAATTGCTTTGCCCAAAACTGTGCCTCAAGCATGCATTACATATGGCTCATACTTAAACTCAGGTATTTATTTTGTACTGCACCATTGTGGCACAGACATAAATGATAACTCATGCGGCTAGAGAGTGTTGCAATTACTTTTATAAGCAATTCAACTTCAAACACATTTCAATGCCCTGACAAACATGCAGAACACTTTTGTGGTGAGAATATTATACGGACATAATCTATTCACATGTTCTTAAAAAAAGCAAAAATTCCAGTGGGGGCACAAGATTTGCTTACATTGGTCACTTGCTGTGTGATTTGTGAGTCTTAACCAATCTCAGATTAATCTATTGGTTGACACTCCACAGCATACAGATAGGAGATTTGACAATTGAAAGTGCCTACAAAGAGCTCATTGCCAAGACGAGAGAGTCACGCCAAGATTTTACTCTCAGTACAAACATGTAAACAAAATCCGTTGAAATGCTTTCCCACCGTTCTCCTCTTCCACTCTTTTGTGCATGTCTCTTCCCCCCAACTGCTCCTTCTCCAGCCACTTATAGTCGGCACAGATGTAGTTACAGTGTCTTTGAAAATCAATGTGCCAGACAGTGTTTTTATTTAAACAGACAGACTGACTTGTATTGCATAACGTTATTTGTTTTCAATAGACATTTTTCAGTAATGTAATGGTTTTACGTGTCTGCTTTTTTAACAGGATGAAAAAAGGAGAGCTCTTCGATTATCTTACAGAAAAAGTCACCTTAAGTGAGAAAGAGTCACGGTCAGCACTCCCTTAAATTTCTTTAAATCGTTCAGGAGCTAATTATGACATTACAACACATATAAAATACGTGTTATATAAATGCATTTCAATCAAACTTAAGTATTGGGCCTGCTGCCAGAGGACTTTCTTTCTTTGATAGGAAGATCATGCGAGCTCTCTTGGAGGTTGTCAAGTATCTTCATGCCCAAAACAATAGTGCACCGGGACCTGAAACCATGTAAAACATTTTATTAGATGAGGACATGCACATCAAACTCACTGACTTCGGTTTCTCAATCCAGATTGAGCCTGGACAAAATCTGATCTGGTACTTTCTTCAAATACATTCAATAGACTACAAACTGTTGCTTTATATGTCCACCTGTAAAGGAAGAGAAAGCACAGGGATGGCATGACCGTTTAAAGAGTAACTATTACAATGTCCTTAAAATTACATTTCATGCGGTGTGTAATGTTGCTGTGTGTGAATGCAAGCAGTCTGCCAAGTTGTAAAGCCGAAAGTGAATGAATAATAAAGTTATTGGCTTGGGACAAAAAGGAGTCGACTCTGAATCACGCGAATGAGTTGTCTGTGTTAGAATTTCAGTTCCGGGTTGGATTTGGGTCACTCCGTGTAATTCCCGCCTACGTTCATTTGCGACACCGCACGCGGTAGACCAATCACAGCAGACTAGACCATCTGACCAATCAGATCAGAGTAGGCTGACAGAAAGGAGGGAATTAGACAGATGAATCGCCGAATGAGTCATTTGAGAGTCAGTCAAAAAGTGAGGTAATAATAACTGCCTATTATTAGAAAATGAAATCGTTTTTACAGTGTATGTACGTAAACTTGTTGTTGGACACTTCATAAACCAAAGTAGGACCCTTAAAATAAAAAAATTCAAATTAAATTTGAAACTGGTTCAAAAATGTATCACACTGACTACCGCTATAGACCTATTATACTCTATTTTTACACTTTTACTCAGTGAGATGCAAGTGGTATGTTATTTTTAAGGGCTTGTTATGTCTTTTAAATCCTAACAACAGTATTATCTAAACTAAAAACTATTTCTAATATAGACGGTTTTAAAGCAACAACATAAACAAACGTAGTGCGCATGCGAGCCTTTGTGGTCCAAACATCCTTAACTTCCGGTACACATCCGCAAAGAATAGAACCGTTGTAGATTATTTCTGATAACAAAAGAAATAAGTAAATTACCTTAGCTAGCGAGTTAAAAGTCTAGCCAGTATTTTTTGGGGTCACCAGTTGAAGATCCACTTGGCTGAACTTAAATGCGACAAAGTTACACAATCCATTCAACAAATTGATTACTTAATAAAATGAACATACAATAAAATTCAACAAATTGTTTATATAACACAATTATCATACAATAAAATAAAAATATTAATTAATATTAATATAACATAAATAGTTATATTATTAGCCACTAGCCAGACTGATCAACAAACACAGACCGGAAGTTAACTTCGGGCCAGGCGTGTGCATCCGATGAAACCATCTCGTTTCAATATCTAATGATGGTCATAAAGAAAGTAAAAAATAAAGACAATTAAAAGATGTATCTGAGGCTGATATTACTATATTAGTACTGTACAGTATTATGAAAAAAAGTAAACACAATTCCAAAAGTTCAATTCTCCACAGGAGCAATGTACTATTAATTTCATAATGAATCACTGTGTGATGAATCAACTCAGTGGAACAAATCTGTCTCTTAAAGCTCCATTCGTGTTTTGCCTTTCTTCTTCGAGTTTGAGCTCACAGCACAGCGGAATCCCAGGTTATCAGAGGCGGAGTCTGGTGTGTTTCCCATCCTGCACACAGAAAAACATTTTATTCATTATATTATGCACCTTTGACAACAACCACTGCGAAATGACAGTAAATATTGAATAGCAAACACACAACATATATGCAATCTATGAGTGTTATACTCTTAACAAGTATGCCGTGAAAGCAGGGTAGAGTATGACAGACCTTGTGGTGACACGAGCTCTGTGATTGGCTGAGCCATCTACTGTGTCAATCCATGACGCACCACGCAGGGCATACATGGTCTGAGCACCAGGAAACTGTGAGGACGTCCACTCCCAGACATTACCAAGCATGTCGTAAAGACCTGGAACAACACGGGACATCATTCTCTCAGTTCAGAACAATAAATGTTATATTGTGAATTACATTAAAAAAAGCTTTGTGATGCAGATGTAAAATTTTATATTCACAGATATTTTGGGATAAATTATTGTTGACCAAATGTGTAACACATAAGCAAGTATTTCACTGTATACCAAAAGTACACTTGTAACATACCATAGTTATTCTGTGGAGGATAGGCAGTAACAGGAGCTATGCCATGATAGCCATCTTCTGCTGCGTCCCCATCTGGAAATGGGCCCTTCAAACAAAGTCATCAGCAGTTTAAACAACAAAAACGGACCGTTTTTATGTAAAAATGTACACGTTCCCCATCACATCATGGACAAACATAAACCTCAACTGACCTGCCAAAGGTTAGTGCGGTTTAGCAGGAACTTGTTTCCCCATGGGTATGTCCTGCCTAAAATGCACACATGCTGACTATGAATATCATTTCGATGAATGTTTTCATTTTTAATGACATTGTGGATATCAAGAATAAGAATAAGGAAGCACAGTGTTTAGATTATAGGAGGCATATGGCTTTTTTGACTTACCTTCAAGACCTCCACGTGCAGCCATTTCCCACTCCTCTTCAGTTGGCAGCCTTTTCTGTGTCCACTGACAGTACGCTTGTGCATCATTCCAGCTAACCTGGACCACAGGGAATTTCATCCTGTCTTTGATCCCAGAGCCTGGACCTGCTGGCTGCACACATCACAACCAAAGAACTCACTATAGATGTTCATACACCTGGGTCAATATGCTCATCTATATTTGTGAAATATCTATTATACATTATATAATATTATAGGCACTATTACATTAGCATTGCTGGGTACAATTACATCAGCAAAAAATATTATTTTTGGGGTTAACCATGTGTTTTAAAGCTATTTGCATGCACATAGAATACTAGGTAAGTCACCTGTCTCCAGTACACCTTCTCCACGGGTAACCACCAAGGAGCAGACTAGAAAGAAGAATCATTTTAGAAAGAACAGAGGTTGAGGATATATGTAGTTATTTGACTTTGCATTAATGAGTCAATGACTCATGCTTTGAGTGGGTAGTACCTCAATTTTCTGAGTGACTTTACTTTTTAGTTCATCAGAAACAAAATCCTGGAACACAAAGCTCCAACCAAAATTTTCAGCCTCTGTTTTATATTTCTGCGTCCTGACAAATTCCCTGAAAAATACAAGCAGTTTTACAAATCAAACGTGCATTCCCAAAGGTAGGGCACACGGTTTTTGAGACAAAGGCAACATCTTTTGTGACAAGTACCTGAAGTCGGAGTTAGTAACAGGATATTTGTCCATTTTAAATGGTTGGACAGTCACAGCTTGTGTTGGTGATTCCCCGTCTCTCCCATCACCTGCAATGGTTCCCATCATCATTTTCCCACCAGGAATAACCACCATCTCATCAACTGTCAAAACAAAAGTGCTCACTTAGAAGGTTAACATACAACAGAGCAGTGTTAATTTTGACAGCAAATTTTGATTTAGTTTTAGTCATAGTCTTTTGACGAAAATGCAATTTAGTTTTAGTCACATTTTAGTCAACCCCATCATTTTAGTTTTAGTCTAGTTTTAGTCGACGAAATATGAAAAACATTTTAGTCGAATAAATATACATTATATTTAGTCTACTAAAATCTAAATGGTTTAAATCATTTACTTGGAGTAATTAAATGTTCCATACAAAGATTCAACTGTTTTGACATAATTTACTTCACCTTAAAATGAAATTAAACCAGGTCATTACCTTTATTTTTCAGAAAAGTTCAGTAACTAGATTTGCATTGTTGGAACATTAGACCATGAAGGACATGTTCCAGTTCATTCAATCCCATTTGACTCAATTGACTCGTTAAGTAGGGCGTATTCATTCAGTTCATTCAACCAATGAAACGCTCCGACACGGCTCACACTCAAAGGCTATTGGCTCATGGCATGCCTCTTGAAGAAAGAGTCTTTGCTTGATACAGCAATGAATGAGAAATAGCTTTCAAAGAGACATATTATATAAATTGCATTACATTTCTTTAATCATGCAAACATGTTACATACTTGGTTGGAATGTACAGTTTGACTCACTTCATCACTTCTATAATCAGTAGAGGACAGCGCTGGTTTCTTTTTGCTGACTTTATGTTGCATTTCACGTTATGCAGCAGCTCGTGTTAGCAGATAAGTTAACATAGGCATATAAAAACCTTTGAGCTTCCTTCATAATGTGTTTCGGGGTGACTCACCTGCAGTCGCGCTTCAAGTTTGCGGCGTTTTACCGGCGATCGTGAAGGAAAATAAGACGCTTTGTAACCCGCGTGGAGACACAGAATACATGTGTGTCTTCGCCTTCTCCCAGAGACTTCTCTCTACCGTTTATATGAGATAAGCAGCACATGCGCGCAAACTGATGTCCGCCAGGTGGGACAAGAATATTTTCGTCTCGTTTTTATTAGTTGACGAAAATTTCAGTATATGTTATTACAGTTTTCGTTATCATGCATTCATTTTTATTTAGTTATCGTCTCGTTTTCGTCGGTGAAAACATGTCGTTAACGAATACTTTTCGTCATAGTTTTCGTCAACGAAATTAACACTGCAACAGAGGGGGTTATACAAATATGTAACATGGTAAAAAAATACAACAAAAAAGCATCTCTCAAACAAGAGTCCTCAAAATATTTAGTAATTTTGTATCATATAATTTCATGACAGTGATTAGTAATACCATAGTTTAACTGTATGATAGGGCATCTTCTATGAAATTATGGTTACTATGGGAAATTTCAAGAGTGTTGCATTCATATTATGTTACTGCAATTTGTGTTAACTTAAGCGTTTCTTACCTGTTGCACACGATGTGATCCATAAAAGCAAAACGAACAAGGTTTTCCAAAAAAACATCTTGATTTATAGTGACAAACAATGGGCGGATTCACGTTCAGGGTCTGAATCATCAAACAAAAGCAATAAACACACTAAACAAATTAAATGTCTAAAATCACTCGACAGAATTCATTCATTGAACATGCACAACAACAACAACAACACTGTACAAAGGTTCATTCATTCAGCGTCCCTCTACTCCGTCACTGAAGCTCGTTGCAAACTGTTTAGCGCCACCTATTGCTCTGGCGAAACAGCGTAACATTAAATATGCATATTTGCACTAAACACGGTTAAAGAAAACTGTACAAAAATATATCAAGAAAAGTACTAGTCATGTTTTAAGTAGAAAACAAAGAAGGTGTTATGTATGTTTTGCTGCATGCTTCAGTTATTCTCTGCTTGTGGTCCAGTTTCACATGGTTGTCTATTTGTCATAGAGTTGAATCCATGACTGTGTGGGGGTGTGCACACCTGCCTCTTATGTCTTTTGTACTGTGGGTGTGTGTGAGAACATCCTGTCATTTATTTTTTATTTAACCTCTTCATTGTTTTCACGTCATTCAGTTCTTATTGACACTATTCTCAAGCTATCCTTAGTTTTGGAAGGTATGGACCTTTGAGATATTGATGTCTGTGACTCTAAATGTTGCAAGAGGTTTCAGATAAAAGTGTCAGCATTATGATATAGTAGAGAAAAAATCACTCCCATAAAAGTAGGCATGCGCCCTTTTTGCAATGATGATCATGAGAAATTCAATCTGGTCTTATTTTATGAAATTAAAGATGAATTATTGACAGTGATAAATGATGTTGAAGATAACAGAGATTTGTTGTTGGCAAATTAAACTGTCTTGACATTGCAATCTCTTGAAAATGAATTCTTGACGTTTCTTTGATCTAAGTTCAAGTACTTTTTGTATACAAGTATTGCTATTATACTTGTAAATGTCCTACTTTAATACATTTTGGGAAAAGGTAACTGAAGCTATACTTCCATATTTTAGTGTAAAAGAAGTATACTATTAGCACGCTCAAACAAACTTTTTTTTAAAGGGATGCTCAGTTATCCAAATTATAAATTAATGTAAAGCTTGTCAGAATATTAAAAGCATATAAATGTAAACAATATGCAATATTGCCCTTTGAATGTGAGTGACGCATATATTGGTGGAAAGTATGCCATGCATGCACTGCAGGGCTTGTCTGTCAGCATCACTGAGCAAGTTTCAAATATTTTTACCTCCGCTTTTTTGTTGTTTAGGTCATGATGGAAGTTTGTAGTTAAATCAGCAATGTGTTGGATAATAACACTTGGTTTCTTAATGTAACATTTGCCATGGTTTTCTGTTTATAAATAAGTTTAAAACCATGTTAGTTGTATGGCCATTTATGATCTTAATACCACACCATATGCCTCGGACTGGCTAAACGTTTGCCTCGACCTCAATGCGATCTTTTAGTATAACTAATAGCAATGCTATAAAATACTCCTGCCCAATTGTTAAGAATGATTGTGAAAGACAACATTGTTGTGAGGACAGAAGATGCTCAGAAAAGATACACGTTGCCACAGCAGTTTGAAGAGCATATGAATGAGGCATTCGACTGCTGCACTCCGTGAGACAGTAACATTGAGAACATGTTCATGATGGCACTACCCTGGCTGTTAGTTTTGGAGCTTGTCCTTTATGCTGGATGTTTCATCTGTGGGGTAATAGCTGCAGCCTGGCTGACGCTCACTCAGGTAAACGTTTATCATTTACACGATGCCATTTGCTCATTTACAAACAAAACACTAAAACTGGTTGGAAAGGGGAAAAAAAGATTTAAAGCATAGCAAGGTCTCAAAAGACCTGTGTATACATTCATCTCTTTAATTTGTTTAGAGTTTTAAGTATCAAAATGGTCATAACAAAAGTTTTGCATGTAGCATGCATTTGGTGTGATGTTGAGATATCACATAATATGTAATCATATGGAATTTTACGATGATTATTGAATTGACCAAAGGTCTTTTCACATATCCATTTAAGTATTTAGTAAGAGATCAATCTTTAGATCCAACTGTATGCATTTTCTTTTCTATGAATTTAACATATATATGCATATACCCTCTGAGCTTTAGAATTGCAATGCTGTGTAATAAGCAGGCATCTCGCACCACATTATGTCTTATTAGAGTCATATGATACATGGTCTGCAAAAACACTTAGCACAGCACGCTGTTAAGAGCCTACAAGAGTGATCTGTGTGTCAGAGAAAAACATAAATCTTCTATGTACCGATCTCTCTATATTTATATGCATTATACGGCAATATGAGTCATTGTGTTTTGGTTGTGTTTTAGGGCCACTTTGACGGACAGTGCATTCTCTATGGAAGTGTTCTCTATAATGTTTCTGGCGAGAGTCTGATGCTAGAGGGCTCCAGTTCTTCATCCATCTGCTATTTTGTATCAGCCATCGCTGTGTGTATGGCCATTTACTGCTTTTCTATTATTCTGTACTGGATCTATGCCAGCTGTGTAGATGACAATGTGAGAAGGTGAACGTTTTGATTTTTCTGTTCTCAACAAATGGTCTTAAAACATCTGGTACAATGCCATTAAAATCCATTTTGTGTGATTCAGTTCTTTGCGCCCGACACCAACATACAGTCAGATTGATATTTTTGCTCTTGTTGTTTACACGCATGTGCTTTAGGGGGACTGGTTCTCTCAACACGTCTATAGGAGTCTGTGGCCTTCTTCTGTTTTTTCTCTTGGTATCAGGGTGTATTCTTAAGACCGGTAGAGACAGCCTGTGTTCCTCTGTCCTACACAATGTTCCTTCCATTTCCAGGTAATTTCATGTCTGTTATACATAATACTTAATGCATGTCCAGTGTTCATGAGGTTTTATGATGTGTTCATGTAGTTGTGAAGATGCAGAGAATAAGACCTGGGCTTCTCCCTACGATGGAAATCAGTTTTACACAGGACTGAACAACACTGAGGTTAGTACTTTGACAACAACATTTAGGCAGCTTTAACTTTCTATTGGTAAACTTATTAAAGGTGCCCTCACCTTATTTACCTACATGTGATAAGAGAAAAATGTTACTATGTACAGAAGACATTTGTTTTTAATGGCATCGGTGTCTTCTGTTTATGCAACATTCATGCCAGCGTGTCTCAGTCAGTATGGATCGTTTTATTATGTTATATACAGTATATTCTGTTCACTGATCACAGTCCTTTTCTTTCTTAGAGGTCTTTGTGGGTAAGCTTCTTCTTCTGGGTGTTAATAACTGCAGTGGTGATCATTCAGAGACGGCAGAACTCAAGGTTGAAGGTTTGGGGTGATGATGAGTGGAGTCGTGCTGAGACAGAGCCTTTTCTGCACCGCCCGTCTCACGCTTAGGATCAGCATAAAATATACAGTAAAATACATTTTATTTTACAATTCAAAAGTTTTGCATAAACCCAGACAGGGTGACCGGAACTTCTATGTTACTGCTAAATAATCACCAGTTGACTCAGTTCTGTATGCTTTTCATATACCGTAAATGAAAACATGTTTATTTGAATTAAACTTATTATGCAAGGGGCAAGTAACATGAAACAAGCACATCTGTAGGACAGAAGAAAATTATGGTTAAGTTGTCATTTATTGTACAAAAAAACTTGAATGCCATGATGGATAACTGTACAATCCTATAATATAATAATTTTAAAGCAATAATTGTGTAATTGTAACTTTTACTATCTTATTTATTTCTGTTTTATGAATTAAATGTGAACAGTTAAACTTTCTTATAATAGCATATTAATAAATACGCCTCACTGTTACCAGTGTGATACCAGTAGAGCAAAAAGGCTTCTATTCTCAAAAAGTGAAAGAATAGCTGCTTTTAAGCATTAACAGCACCATCTTATATAACAAAAAATGTGAATTTATTGTTTGTGACAAAATTGTGAGAAATAAACATTTCGTTTGCGTGCTTATACAAGTGACAAATGTGAATGCTACCGAGAACATAAGTCTGAACCGAATTCAGATTTAACTAAAAACAACCTGTTGTTTGTCCATTCATTCCTTTTACAACTTTGGTTGCGAATGCGGACAAGCATTTCAAAGCTGCTTGCTGCGTTTACGAGCCTGTCTCTCCTTGGCTTCGAACGCCACTTTAGTGTCCATCAGAGCTTCCAACGATTTCTGCATCTCAGCCATGTCCTGTTGAAGCAGGGCACTTTGCCCGTGTAGATTCTGGCTCTCCTCTCTTAGCTGCTGAGCTAGAGTGACCAGCTGGGCCGTCTCCTCTTGACGCTGAACGTGCATCTGAACAGCCAATGAGAGCAAACTCTCAGCATGCTTCACCACTGAGTCCAGCTGGTCCTTCGACATCCTGTTGATCTTACCTTCACAGCTGCTCTTTGCCAAGCCAAGTTGGTCAGTGGCGTGCTGCAGGATATCAGATAGAAGAACTAACCTAAAAACACATTTTTTTATAAACTTGCATAATTGAGTGTTTCTGTTTTCAAAATAAGCCCCCATTGACTTTTCAGAGTAATTTGTTTCCTATACTAAAGTCAATGGGGGCTTATTTTAAAGCAAACGACTCGTTTAAGTACCATTCTACATCCATTAAAAATAATATTTTGGCATTTGAAGCTATTAAGCACATTCAGGTTAAATCCACATGCAGACACTTCAAAGCAATCGTGTACCTGAAAGTGGTTTGGTTCGCATTATTGTCACTAGGACAACTTGCTCTGAATTCTCTATGACCTAAATCTCTAGTGGCAGCACTAGTCTGAATCATCAGGCTCATGAGAGGTAACAAGCTGCTTACTAAAAGCTTATCTCAGCGCTTCTCCTTATTACAAACACTATCACAACACTTCTGTTAATGTAAGAAGGGGACATTCAACAGTGAATGCAATTAAACAAAGCAACTATTGTATTTCCATTGCTAGCAATGGTAATGGAATGCAGTGATTGGATGTAAATGGATAATACAATTATAAACAAGAATCTGTTCGTTTCTTATTAGGGTTTACTAAACCAGGCATCTGGCTATGCTCACACTTGAAGATTTAAATCTGTAATGAATTAAGTGGTGTTTTATTATTTAATGAAAAGAAAATGAATACAATTTCTATCATTATTGACTCTTATGTTGTTACATATATGATCAAAAATGTTAGGTGTGTTAAAGCCTCAGACAACATTAACACAGGATCTTTCAATATCTCCATTTGTTTTGCACAAAAACAAACAACTTGAGGATGGATGAGTAGACAAAAACAGATTTTTTGATGCAGAAAATGCATGGTTTAAATGTTTGACTTACCATCTGGTTTGTGTCCCTTTACATCCACCAAACACACAGAGAAGAAATAGTCTAGGTTGTCTAATTTGTAGTGAGGTTACTTCCTACTCCTGCACCCTCCTTAAAACCCAGATTATATACAGAACATGGGAGAGGATGAAAAGACATAATGATTTAACAACAGCATAATTTCCCTTTACCTTCACATGGCAAACAATTAAGAAATATAATGAAATTATATTTAGAATGAAATTGTTGTTTTAATAGTCTTTTAAAGCGTTTTATTCCTTTTCGTTATAATACATTTTAACAAATTCTTCATTCTACAACACACCACTAGGTGGAACCATTGCCATGTTATAAAACCATTTTATGTAAACGCATCGGGATTAAAATAGTTCTTATTATGTGTTGAATCACGCATTATACGTCTAATACTTGTTAATCTGCAATGACTATATAACATGGATGTATAAACTCATTGTAGGCAAATGCAAAATGTTGCCATTCACAATGTAGAAAATACATCAGAGCAATTCCACTGTCAAGGGTTTCCTGTATGCATTGATCCAATCCTAAAAACAATTTCTGCCATCGGCCTAGAGTTACCGAGATTAAATCTGGAAATTCAGAGCATTATTAATGAATCCACTTGAAAGATTCAAAGTCAAATGAAGTACCTTTCAGGTTCATAACATGACTGATTGGACTGTGCACTGAACGCATGCAAATAAACCCTTTTTGTTGTGGTAAGGACCATATGTACCATAAACCAACATTGTAATGGTATAGACTAACTTTAGTAAACATAAAGAATAATGAAACAGTCACAGAATAAATTGTTCATGATTTGATTTTATTAATAAGAGTTTCATGGCCATGACCACTGCATCATTCCTCATCACTGAGATATGTTAGTGCTTATTGACACAGGAGCAATAATTTGATCGGTGGAAATCCTACAAACAACACAGGGATGCTCTTGATGTGTGCTTTGGATTTTACATTTACTTTTTTTTTAAATAACATCCTGTGAATGTGCAAAGCTGTTTTTACATTCGTTCCATCTGCCCATTAAAATTACAGTATTTTTCCCCATATAAGCCCCTGCATTGTTTGTAAAGTGGATGACACTTTGTGCTTGACTTACATTTGATTTATTTTACACATATCACAGATGTGACTACATGGGACGGTGAGTTGTTACACTAATCTAGTGTTGTTCATTTCTTCTATGAGTAATAATACTTGTATCAAAACGAAACGGGCCATATTTGAATGTTTCTAACAGTCTATAGGAGAAATGAATGAGAAGAATGTTCTTCTCTTAGGCATCAATCATTCTTTTGTTCTATGTGTTTAACTGGGTGTTGGGATATAAAAAGAAATACATTTAGCTGCTGCTGAACAGATCTACGCTCATTTGGCTGCAGTAGACATGAGGCTGACATTAGACACCTCTAAGGCAGACATGAGTGAAGTCATAAGCACCGTGCTTCTACCAGGCAATTAAAAAGATCAAGAGATTAAAAGAAGTCAATACCCAGGACAGTGGATTAAAGCACAGTGAAAAACAGTGAGGTATTACCATTCACCTACTACACTCACCTTCATCTTATTAGTTTTTACCATCCCACACGTATTGTTTTGTTTTACTATTTTTTACAAAATCAAATCAAATAAAACATACTTTCCCCCTGAGAACCGTTTGGTTTTGTTACTGTCCGTTCTGTCTTTTCTATAAATTAGTGATGTTTCCTTCCTCCGGATGTCTATTGAAATACAGTGTGCATTTAGTGCTATCACAGACCCTTCATCCAAACGCTACATTGCATGTTGTTCACTAACACATTTACAGAACTACACCAGCGTATGTCCCAAAATTCCCAGCCTTTAGTATGTTGCAGATGCCCTATTTTTCACATCAACTGCATTATATTCATGGTCAAAAAAAGGACACTGGACTTTTTTGTCTGTTATGGACATGATATGCCAGACATTTTAGGAATGGAAAATTCAGGACACTGATGTTCCATGCCTATTATATTTTTCTGCTAGGTATTTACTACAATATACGCATTTAAGGTCAGTCTGTATCAAGCCAGAGCTCTTGACATGAAAATGACGTGACCGATGTATATTATTTTCATTTCGATCCTCACAACATTCTACACTTGAACGAATTTATGTTCTGCAATGTCACACATTGACACAGATCAGTCTTTAAGGTTCACAACTTGAGCATTTTACCCTTTACATTTTAATCCCCCCCATAGCTACTGGTATGTTAATAATTCCCCTCTGCGTCTTCAATCTGTTTTGCAAACATTTCTTACATTCTTTTCTTTAAGTCATAGGCATTATTTTAACCCGTGTCAATGCCACGCCCCCCATGGCAGCTCTCCTCCCCGTGAATGATTAACACAGGAAAATGGAGAGCATCCTGGTAGGTGGGTGGTCTGTCTCCCTCATTCTCCCTGTGCTCTTCATTCTCTCTCTCTTCCACCTCGTCTTCCAGACCTTCGCTCTCTAATACGCCTCTCCTCTCCTCATCTGGCACTCTAAACCCAAGACCAAGAAAACCACCGCCTCCCTCTTCTACTCGTCCGCCCATCCCTCCTCCGAGGCTTCTTGAGTGAAACAGGCAGGGGTGGCGGCTTCTTGCGGTATGTAAACGCCCAAGAGAGAATCCGCTGCGACTGAGCGACAGCCTACCGCCAGGCCTGATGGGAAATGAGTTTGTCCCTGTGACCACATTCCCCCTAACCCAAGAAGGCAGGGAGGAGCTGCTCGTCGACCTCCGGCACCTGGGGCAGCTCTGAAGGAAGTAGCTAGAATTGCGTCGCATCTGTGCTGCCATAGCAACAGACAACGGCGTGTTTGTGTTCATATCCAAATCCATAAGCAAGGCCTCAGAGTAGCTCGGCACCATCTGCTGGTTACACCGAATGTGCCATTCCAGTTCTGTCATATCCACCGTGTTGACCCGTGATATGACACGCAGGGTGGGACCGCCAGTGCCATGTTCAAAACCTGTGCAATAGTTCCCTGTCTCTGTATTGTCATTATCATTGGCATCCTCATTTTCACCAAACAGTTTCTCAACGTGGTAGTGGACGTATGCCGTGCGGTACTCGGCAATTACACGAAGAGGCCACGACAGCAGAATAGCAGAAGCCAGCCAGTACACCCAGCGTCGAGTGTACCAAGGTGGCCGGGATGGGTTGGGGAAAGCCAACATGTGTTCCCGAAAGTCCACGTTTTTAAGATGCATGCCCTCCCGTGCTTCCATGTAGTCATCCAAACCCTCGTTGTCACCAAAGAAGCGTGCTCTCTGTGTGAGGTAGGCAGTCTCTGCACGGGCACTGGCAAAGCTGAAGCACTTGGTGAACCGTAAGCGTGTGACGGGATGCTCCAACAGGCCCTGAAGCTCCTTAGAAACGTCTTTGACTCCAAGGCGTGAGTAATCAAACTCGGAGCTCGACGCATGTGTGTTAACTCTTTCGTGGTACACCTGTGTGGTGGTGTAGGCGTCTCCGTTGCGGTAACGCGTCACCTGTCTAGTACGTCGTACGTAGTGGTAGCTGATGGCTTTCCACCAGATGCAGGGCGTGGCTTGCTGTAGCCGCTGTATCCTATCATACACTTCGCTGATTTCCACCTTGGCAAGGTTAGCTGTTTTAGAGTAACAGTGCCAGCACTCTACCAAGTAGACCACGTAGAGCATAGCCAAGAAGGACACAGGGATGTACACATAACCGTTAGAACACGGGCTTTCGTAGAGTGGGACTTGGTCTCCGTAGAAGCCGTGGACACTAGAACTCATAACGGTTATGCGGTACAGGGAACACCAGCCTAGCGTGCCGAAACAGCCATACATGAGCAAGGTGAGCAGCAGGCACTTCCAATGGGACTCTCGGCACAGCGAGCCGCTCAGGGACTGCTTGAGGGGACGCTGCTGTAAATGGGAAAGAGGGAGGGTGGGTATGGAGGTGATTTGGACGGGAAATCGAAAGAGCATGGGACAGAAGGTTGGAGAGGGCAGTATTGGTGTGCAGATGGATAGGAAATTGAATGGGGCAGGGTTCAGGAAAAAACAGAGATGAGTTGGAAGGTGTTGAACAGCAGGGGTTGGATGCACACAGGGTGCACCAGTGAATGAACGTTTGGGGGTGTGGTTGGGTGGGGAAGGAGGGAAAGAAAAACGAAAGAGAAAAATCAGTCATGATTACAATTTACATATTCAATGCATGATTCAGAAAAGTATATTTTACGTCTATTGTGTAGAATGTAGTGGAGAGCAGTTGGCTCAATTCACTGACATACAGCATAGAGAACTCAGTAATAGATCATTCTCCTGAGGGCTGAATACATTTCCTGGATGCTCGTAACCCAAACCATGTCTCCTTTTAAAATGCTCTGTATGAGTGAGGAGGGAAAGTCTAGAAGCTTTTAGACATCACTGAGTGCATCATCTGGAGTAAATGCGTATGGCTCTCTACTGCCTAGACTGACCCCAGGGGTGGCTTGAGGTATTGTCACCATATGGGCAAAAATAAACCGATTCCAAACTACAGTGGGAGGTGGAAAACAAGGGGTGAGGCATACAGACCCCCTAAAAATTAAAACACAAACAGGTAGTAGAAAAAATGTATCTTATACTGTACTAGTATATAGGCCTACACATAGTATACACGTCTTTAACTGTTCCCTCATCTCTAACACTCTCACTCTCTCTCACACACACACACACACACACACACACACACACACACACACACACACTTACACACATAAATCAACTAATAGCACAAGCAATGCCCTTGCTGTGAGAAACTGCAGCACTAAAATCAGGCTGCAGCCCAAGCGTTGCATGGAGGCTGTGCTCCTCTTGGCAGGAGTTTAATTGTGCCTTTTACAAGGACAAGAGACCAAACTGGGATGGGAGACACAGAATCCATTAGGACCTGCAGTGACCTTAAAGCCTCTATTATTATGTGTAATCTGTTGCAGTTACAATCTATCCCTGCTTTTACAGTGTTGTAAATTACAGAGTAACATTACTCTTCCAAATTATTGTAATCTATGAAACATTATAAATAAAGATACTGTAGAGATAAAAGATAAATGGGTAGTAGACAAATAAATCGTACCATGTGTCCTATGGTGTGACAGCAAAAAATTAGATATATATAATTAACATATAAATAATATAAAATAGCATAAGAGAGATATATCTTCATTGTTAATCTTTTCTCTAAATTTGTGCTATTTCACACCATTGGACACATGTGCGCTTTATGTCAACTACCCACATAAATTAAATATTTATTCAAAAGAAATATGAAGCAAAGGAAGGGAAGATAAGAGGTAAAAGAGATTAATCCTGGCGGTACATTATGACAATGTATCCTAAGAGACGTGATGATGTGAAAGTGTGATCGGTGTGAAAATATTTTGGAGCCTGTGATTGCGACTTCAGAAACACTTGCTAGAACAAAATGGCAGCTATGTATAAATAGTGGATAAAGTCAGCGTGCTATTTCAAAACCACTCTAATAGGTTAAATTATTTAGACACCCAAGAATGTCTGGAGTCATACTGTATGCATTTGAATGCATTTCACATTTGTGGAATCGCAGCGGCTGGCATAAACATTTTGAGGCTAATGGAGTGCTGTTTTTACTGTATGTGTGTTTCCCAGGGAGCAAATGTGAGCTAAAGCATTATTTGTCCTTTTGGGGCGGGAGATGAAAGTGACTGAATATGTTTGCCCTCTTCACTTGTTAGCTGTGGGTGTTCAGACTTTTATATCTTATTATGAGCGGAGCATTTTGAGATGAAGGACAACGGGATTAAAAAAATATTCAGTCTGAACAAATGATATTGAGAGATGCGTCAAGGGGAATACAGAACATACAAACCGGCGGATAGATAATATACGGGGGACTAGTTAAGTATGAATGTTAAAGAGTGGTGGAGAATGGGATGGCCATAAATTAAAACAGGATGATCTGAGTGCTCTCTTAAAGACTTGATTGCCCTGTCAGCATATTTATCCTATTCTATCTGACCGAGGGAGCACTCATGAAAGAGATGTGCTAGTCCGTCCACAAAGCAAAAAAAAGTAAAAAGAATACAGACTCACGTGCAAACATGTACTGTGCAAAATGGTTAGTTAAACTTGTCCCTACATAGAAATATCTCCTGTTCAACATATTTACAAGTCTGTAAGTGACAATGTGATACAAACACTATGAAAACTCAATGAGTTTTACAAAAATTCCCCACCCCCCACTCTGTCTCTAATTCTATCCATCGATCTGTAACATAATATGGGGGTAAACTCAGCAACTGAGGGTGAGCATGAGATAAAAGAGTGGAGACAATGCTTATATTTTTGATGAGGAATACTAAAAATCATGCTATGAAAACAATTGTTTTTACCTGAAGAGTATTTTAATGGATTTTCTGTAGACATTGCATTTAAGCCATGTGGGAAGGTCAAAATGAGAAACTAGAGAAAGCCAGACAAAAAGTCTCAAATGTGCAAATTTGGGAGCAGCAAAGCGTGCAAAAGGTCTAAATGTGCAATGCAAAACCAATGATTATATGTGATTCATAACATCATGATCTTTTTATTTTATTGTGCGAATCTTTAAAGAATCTTTCGAAGATTTACATTAAGGAGGTGTGTCCTCTTACATGATAAATGGGCTGTGGTTTTGTACACTTTTGTTGCAATTAGTGTTTGGTTTAATGTTCAAAGCAAGTCTCACAACTCAACTTCATTAGAAATGAAGACTGCTGTACACAATTTCCCCTATACGGAGCATCTTAACTGTTTAGGTGGGCAAGGTCAGATCAGGACCATTATTACAAAGAGAACAATAAATTAATAGCAAATCTACAGCCAGGCAGATTACAAGTCAAAGTGACCACATTTTCTTGACTCTTTTTCTGTTGGCCATTCCTATAAGAGATGCATGATTTCATTACTTTTGAGATTAGTGATAAGTATTCAGATGTGGACAATTAGAGGAAAAGACATAATGGGGGTGCATTCCTCCCATATAGCTCTCATTCGTGGTTCCTATGACGACACTGCCTAAGGGCAGGTTGCAGGGCCCCTCCTCTTTACAAACAGGCTTTTCCAATCCATACTAAACATTAACCTTTATGTCTAAAAGCAAAGGTGGTTACTAATGTATGAGTGCACGTTATATCAAACTTGAAGTAAAACAAGGTTTTGGGTCTAATCGCATTTGCTTGAAAAGAATCTAGATTCAAAATAAGGCAACAAACATAACACAAATTGCAAGCACTACTTATATATATATATATATAAAACATTTCCTCACAGAATAGTCAATCGTGTATTTATATGCATTACACAAAAAGAAAAACGACACAAAAAATCAACAACAACAACGTACAGTTTTCAGTCTACGGGATGCGCACTGCCTTCTAGACGTTAACAAGATATGTACGTAAACATGAAGTAATAAAAAAACTGGAAAATAAACCACAGACTTTATTTGGCAACATTTACACGCCTTACCTCCTCTCTTCCACCCCCATTCAGTGTGGGCGCTTCTCCCGTCACCGTCACCCCTTGCATCTTTTACTAACATGTATTATCACTTCACGTCAAGTCCAGGATGGAAAACAGCGCTGCGGTCCGCCGTTAGGACCTCTCCGTAACCTATTTCACCCCATCAACTGCGTGTACCACCGCGTTTCTACGGTGGCGACGGTCACGGCGAGCAAGCATCCCCCTAAGAAGGTGTCCGTTCCTTATAGCTTCTCACAAAGGTTATCACATCACATATTATCCAGACGGCTTTTGTGTTTCTTCTGGTCTCAGATCAAGAATAACTGGTAACTGTTGCGCTCGATTTCCTCTCAGCTCGTATAACAAAACCACAGCGAGCTCGAGACACAACGACGGTTGGATATGCGCGCGTGCATCATATTCGTGCGATCTCGATCGAATGTTGATGTCGTACTAATCTCCCGCGAGGTTAATCCCGTTTTACGAATATTTTCAACATTTCAGTTCAGACAGAGACATGGAAATAACAATATTCCGACTCTCCTTGCCGAGCATCTCGTGTTTTCCACCTCAACCTCTTTTCACCTGAACGTCTCCTTGTGGACCTCACACTGACGTCACCCTTAAACGCGCCTTCGAATTCTAATAATTGGACGATTCATACCGACCCACAGAGCGCGCGCTCGTGCAGAATGTTACGAGCACGTTGCAAAGTCAATACTCGTAGTTTTAAAAGATTCTGTTTTAAAAGGACAACCACAATTTATCGTCAGTGAGTCTACGAGTGCAAAAAGGGCACGTTTCATTAAACAGACATCACAAATGGTACTGAGGAGTGTAACAGTTTGTAAATTTATAAATATACAAAATACACACAATGCGCAGGGTATAGGAATGTAACATAATTGTTGTACATGTCAAGACATAAAAATACCATTATCCTTCAGTGTAGTCATAATTTAATGCATCAAAATCATATTTAATCTGATAGTTACTGTAAAGGTATTATTCTCAGAATTATGTATACAGAAGTGCAAAGGTTAAGTATAACAAAATGTGTCTTTATCAACCTAGTTTGTATAACCTCCCTATTTTTAGCTGTCATTGTCATTCATATTTTCAGCTAACTTCTTGCCTTCATTGCAGTTTATGGTATTGGCCACTATAAATCTGCTCTGTGGATGTTCGGCTTGAAGATGATTCCACAGGCTGTCCTGTGTCTGTGCAGTCAGGCCACACTCCTCACATACATACACTTTGTCCCTGCGCTCTTTGTAGGCATACTGTTGAGTAATGGCATGGATCTTCTTTTGGTGAGATTCTAAAGAGCAGCGCTGAGTGAAGGCCTTAGCACACAAAGTGCATTTATAGGGTCTCACGCCTGCATTAAAACAAAGAGAATAAAGATGAAAATATATGTACCCTTAATGTATAAACAAAATGTACTAAATAATGCTAATACTAAATACATTTGAACTTACCAGTATGTGTGCGGACGTGCCTCTTTAGGTCAAAAGTATCATTAAATCCTTTTCCACAATGCTCACATGAGTATCTCTTTGTTTCACTGTGACATTTTACATGTCGTTTCAGCATACGTGCTGTACTTAATGTCTTTTGGCATACTTGGCAGGTTAATACATATGCATCAGGTGGAGTATTTGCTAATTTGCTTGCATTTTCTGAGATGACTGGAGCAACCGAAGGTAAATTACCTGTAGTTATCTGAATGTGGAAAAACAATAAAGAGAGTGTTTTGGGTTAGTTATTAATTTATCCTTACAGATAACAGAATGTGCAGTTCCCTTCAAAAATGTCTAACAAAGATATATGTATAATAATTAAAAAACTAAAACGGTTAAACAACATTTAAAATAAAAAATATATATTTACCCTTATAATTTAAAACACCAAAGCAGCTTCTACCCACCATAAATAAAAGTAAAAATAATTGTGGGCTCACCTTTATCTTTGAACGAAAGTATGGCAATCTCCGAGTTCTCATGCGGCACTCTGGCCTTTGATCATGCTGACCCTGTGCAGTAGAGGATGGTAGCTGTGCAGACAGGACTTGTGTCGGAATCTGTAGAAATGTGTTGCTTTTTCGTGGAGTTGTGGAGTGCTCTGCAAGGCTACCTTCAGATACCTCATGTACATATGATGGAAAAAGAGACACTAAGGGAACACAAAGGAAAGATAATATAAAATGTCAATATCCATTCGTTCAGAAAAAAAAAGTTTAATTCTTACTTGTATTACCTTATCACGATCTTTTCATTCATAAAGCATTAAATGAATGTCCAATAACACATTAACATGAACGTGACACTCACATGGTATGTAAATGTCCCCACACACAGAATCCGGTAGCTGACTCCAGTTTTTCTTTCCATTTGTGATGTTCACCTTTTTGACCAGGAAGGCTCGAGGCATTTTCGAGAATATGATTTATCTCCGTTTTCCAATGGATGGTATTTACGTAGGTCCTTCCAACAACGGCCAAGTGTTGACTATTCACTCGTATCCATCATTTACGTTAATCGTCGCATTTCAAACTCCTGCTTACAATTGTCGACACCACCTTATAATACACTTCTTAAGTTGTGAAAAATCAACCACAGTCTGTAATGTAGCAGCGTTCAGACTACTTCTACTGCCAAGCAAAAGTTTCAACCCAAACGGATCAGGAACCACCAGGTGAGACCGCGCATGCGCATAAACATAACGGCGAGGCGCAGGTACAAGTAAAACCGGTTTTCTCTCTCTCTCTCTCTCTCTCTCTCTCTCTCAATTTTCAATTTCAAGGTACTTACAATATTGCCAAAGCATTGAACATAAGGGTGCTAAGGGATAGGCTACATATAGAATGAAATATAAAATAAAGTAAATGTAAGTAAACATTTGGCAGACGCTTTTATCCAAAGCGACTAACATTACATTGTAACATACATTTGTTTCTGACTATGTGCAATCCCCTGGGATCGAACACGTGACCTTGGCATTGCTAGTGCCATGCGCTTACCTGAGCCACAGGACAGCTATAAATATAAAATAAAAATATCTATATCAAATGAACATTGAGAATAGAATAAAAGTAAACAGTGTATATGTGCATTGATTGTAACAGATAAAGGCAGTTTGTTTCTGAGGGTGTGCAGCTGATAGATGAATCTCTCTCTCTCTCTCGCTCTCTCAAAACAGTACCATAATATAAGATAATAACGTAATGTAAAAAGATAAACATAAATAGTAATGTATAACTAAAATATATTTTTAAGCTTATCACATTATAATGACATTCTAACCGATTTGTCAACAAAGACACGACTCAAGGTTTTCTGTTGGGTGTGGGTGTTTTGCTTTGTGTATTAAGGTGTGTTAATGCTTGTTGTCTGTATGGAGATGAGTGTGTTTGTTAGTGGGCTCTGACGGTAGGCTATCAGCGGGGGTCAGGCGTGTCCCGTTGCATAAATTACTTCAGATTTACACAATTAGTCATTGGAAATTTAGGCTTACATTTTCACTTATAAAGATAATAAAGTTACAAACTGTACTTTGATTTCCTGAACTTTTTACAACACTGGATTTTAGACACTGCATGGTGAAAATTAAACCTTTGTTTGCAAATCTGGATCAGGTTATTGTCTCACACATCTGATAAGAGTAACACGCCCCCCACACGCAATAAACACAAACACCGTTATCTCCCTCATCTTACTCTCAAGTATCTTGAAAAAATGAATACAATGATCTTTGTTTTATGCCTCAAGCGTGTTTGTTAAATACAAATTAACCCTATGTACTGTGTGTGTTTTAACTCTAAAGAATGTAACTCAACATTTGGAAAAGTGGCTAGTTGTCACAACAATAATTTTAAAAATAGAGCAATTTTATTACCGGTGATTTTTATTTTTAAAATAAAAACATATATTCTTTCATACTAGCATACATAATTAAACTTAAATAATAAAGTAAGTAAATAAGAATTATAAACAATTACTACTTAAAAAACAGAAATAATGTTTCGTTTGTTTGTAGATATGCAGTCTATTCTGAACAAAAGTAAACCGCAAAAGTAACCTTTTTGGTCCAATGCTGCATCCGTAGCACGGAGAACCAATATGGCGACGTCCTTATGTTGCACTATTCTGTCAGCATGTTAGATGATATTTGAGTTATATACAAAATGTTTGATGTTTAAAGTTAATCGCAGCAAACTGGCTGATAACACCATAAGGTACTATTTTGAGAATAATTGCCAATTAAAGCATGGGTTCTCAGTGTTTGTTATTTGGTGCAAGGTCCTGTCGAACATTTATTTCAACGTATCGAATAACAGGTATTCAGTCTTCAAAAACGTTCGTATCCACATGGACACAGTTTGTTATCAATAGTGATATAGCACCTATCTTGAGGCCACTACGTTGCCATGTGCGCGTCAATCCCAAAAATTCCACTTCAGCCAGGAATGCATACACCTTCACCTCCACTGCTGTCGTAAAGGATGTGATCCTCTTCGAGCACGATCGGACCCGCTTTTTCAGACTTTTGGCCATATTCTGTGGAGGCCAGTTTCTGTTCTGGGCATATCTGGCCCATTTTGCTTTCACAGGTCTTCGAGACACGAGAAAAAACGGTGGTGAGCCTCCAAACGTCAGAACTGAGTTAGGAGGACTTTTCAGTTTTGACATGAACCTTGGATCAAACGCCTGGAGGTATGGGTTCACACTTGGATGCCTTTTTATTGGTAAGCCACAACACTATATGCTGACAGTAGTGCCATGTTTAATGTGTTTAGTTATCTCAAAACCTTATATGTTGTCGCAGGTGGAGGAATCCTGGGCGTGGCGACATTGTTTAGCCGTCGTTCTGTCAGTCGTGTAATTTTGCACAAGGGTGGTGGAAAGGTTACAGTGTCTACACAGTCACCTTTGGGACCTCTGAGAGCTCATCATTTAACTGTGCCTTTGAGTCAAGTGACATGTCATGCACATAGGCAGGAATCGCCTTCATTTATTCCTCTTAAAATAAAAGGCTACAAGTACTACTTTCTTTTGGACAAAGAAGGGACACTGAACAATCCTAAACTCTTTGACATTACTGTGGGCGCATACAGACCCTTGTGATAAGCTATCTGTGTGTATTCCGTCTGTTATCAACTGAACACGTGTGTAATCACTTCATATGTGCTGTCATTGAATAAAAAATAATTATTGTACAAGTATTGCCTATTTGTTTTGACCTGAATTGTGATACAAACCTAGTGAAATTCTTCCAGTAGTTTTTTTGAACGTGACTCGAGTTCATTTTTGGTTTGGGTAATTATAAGCCTGAAATATGTATACATGCTAGCTTTCATAATTTTATTATAATGTACATTCGCAGCCAGATCTTTGTCAAGTACTTATGAAAGTCATCTATCTGTTATTGGTCTTTTTTAATATGTAAATTCCACTTGGCGCTCACAGCTTCGTGATTCATGGATATCCGACCAGTTCGTTATTCATACATATCTAACCTCCACGTCACCTATCTGGCAAAATATGCCTATAATTCAATTTCAAGATGTTTAGGGTGTGAGTTCAGGAAGCCTCTGCAGCTCTTAAACCACTTATTTTGAACACGTTTCCGCGGATTTCTAGTGAATTTTTATGAATGAAATTACTGTTTTCGTGAGCAACGGTCATTAGTGTCTATAGCCTACAAGAGAAGAGGCGACATGTTCCCCTAAATGGGGAGGAGAGAGAGCGTGCGTGGGTGTGTGTGGGAGGTAAGGCGGTGAAACAATTTAAGAAAAGTTGTAGCACGTGTTTTTTAGTTTATTTTCCCATTCCCTCTGGTGGATTTTTATTTCGTAATTTCTCTTGCCATGCAAACCGCAATTGGGTTGTTTTTCAGTAGAGAGAAATGGATTTGATCTTCACGTTAGAAATATGAACTAATTGGATATCAGTCGATTTTATCATGGCGCTCTTAATGGAACTTTGGGAATGCAACATGGAAATGTCTCGTAATGAAGGTAGGGAAGAATCTTATCATGTGAGTGAATCCGACTTTACTCCAGCATGGATGGGACCGGATAACGCATTGGCTGTTCAAATACAGCAGGTGTGTAACTTTAAAAAAATGGTTAGTTTAATATTTTTAAAACAACTAAATCAAATAAAAGCATTGGGTTTTAATTAGTTGTTCAACTTTTATGGCATTTTAATATATTCCAAGTTTTAGTAATTTTCTTGTTAACAACTGAGTTCAGACAAATTGTGCAGCTATCCAAATCTATTTCCCATCTGCAGTTCTTACAGTTGTGTGTGTGTGTGTGTGTGTGTGTGTGTGTGTGTGTGTGTGTGTGTGTGGTGTCTGTGTGTGTGTGTGTGTGTGTGTGTTGTGTGTGTTGTGTGTGTGTTGTGTGTGTGTGTGTGTGTGTGTGTGTTGGTGGTGTTGTGTGTGTGTGTTGTGTGTTGTGGTGTGGTGGTGTGTGTGTGTGTGTGTAGTGTTGTGGTGTGTGTGTTGTGTGTGTTGTGTGTGTGTGGTGTGTGTTGTGTGTGTGTTGTGTGTGTGTGTTGTGTGTGTGGTGTGGTGTTAGGTGTGTGTGGTGTGTGTGTGTGTGTGTGTGTGTGTGTTGTGTGTGGTGTGTGTGTGTGTGTGTGTGTGTTGTGTGTGTGTGTTGTGTTGGGTGTGTGTGTTGTGTTGTGTGTGTGTGTGTGTGTGTGTGTGTTGTGTTGTTGTGTGTGTGTGTGTGTGTGTGTTGTGTGTGTTGTGTGTGTGTGTGTGGTGTGTGTGTTGTTGTGTGTGTGTGTGGTTTAGTGTGTTGTGTGAGTGTTGTTGTTGTGAATGTGTGTTGTGTCAATGTGTGTAGTTGTGGTGTGTGTGTGTGTGTGTGTGTGTGTGTGTGTGTGTGTGTGTGTGTGTGTGTGTGTGTGTGTGTGTGTGTGTGTGTGTGTTTTCCCCTAAAATCACAGAATGTTATTGAGGGGACAACATCCAGTCCAAATCTTGATGTAATTACATCCAATCCAGATCTTCAATGGTTTCTGCAGTCGTCTCTACTCTCCCAGTCAGAGACCACCTCATTTTCCTCATGCATGCCCAACTGCCCAACCTGTTTATCTCAGTGCTCCAGTCCTGACCAGTCTTGTTTAGGAGTAGCAGAGGACAGGACAGTAGGACACACCGATAAGCATGTAAGTTATTGATATTTTCAACGATTAGAATGCAGAATACAGTGAAAGTGGATTTAATGTGGTTCGTTGACTCACCCACTTATGGTAAAGAACAAAATGAGTCACACCTGAATCACAAAGGGGCATCTGCGATGAGTCATCGTTGCAGTATTTGAGCGGGAATCTTAAAGCGCAGACTCTGAAGACACACCACATTGTGAACAGTGCCAATGGATGAATAACAGGACAGGAACAGCATATTTGGAATAGGGTAGAATTGCTCTGTGGCTGTTTTCTTGTTATCAGCCATAAGATGGCAGCACCATCACCCATTTGACCTGAGCTTTGTTCTCACATCAAGTTATTCTGCTCCTTTCCCTTTGTAGATGTCCTCTGAAGAACTTAAAAGAATTAGCATCCGCAGGGAAAGAAACAGAGTAGCAGCTGCCAGATGCCGCGATCGTCGTCGTGTGCTCATAGATACCTTACAGACTGTGAGTTTGAATACACACAATTTTCACAACATGATTTAGGTTTACAGCATATTCTCGAGAGATCTAGGCAAATGTCCTGACCTATCGCTTTCTCTTTCAGGAGACAGATCATTTGGAACAAGTGAAGACAAAATTAGAGGAAGAGATTGCTGCACTTGAAAGGGAGAGAGAAAGGCTAGAGTTGGTATTTGAGGCACATATGCCCATCTGCAAGTTGAATGACCCAAACCCAGAATAAGCAATAATGCTAATGTTTGTTTACTGCTGTGTCTGCTGGTTCAGAGCAGCTCTGTATAATTTAACTAATAGTCCTATATATTCATTCAAGAAATGTTAAAGTACCTTGAGAATCATTATTATGCATGCACAATTAGTTTTACATGATTTAATTATAAACCACAGATTCAAATGATTTTTTTCAAATATATTTTTCCAGGGGTAACATGCAGGGCTGGAAATGACTGGGTGAACTAGTTGGGGACATTTTTTGTATTTTTAAACCATAGATGCCACTTTATGTATGTAATATGCATAGCGCTTGGATAAAAGAACCTCTACATTCTGAGGTGGAACTCCATCCCTCTTGAATTTAGTCCCTAGACTCTGTCCCCCCGCAACCCCCTCATTTCCAGCCCTGGTAACAAGTAAATCTATCTCATGCCTTTGTGCCCTTTCACTTTTATGAATGCCTTTTCATATAAATCTTGAATAGAAACTAAAACTTGCTCCTGCGATTGAAGTGCATTTTAAAAACGTTTGCATTCCGTTTTGGGAAACTGTTTTTCTGTAATGCAGAAATTGTAATGTTTGAAGAATTTTCTATTTTGCCCAAATAGTCAGCACATCGAGATTGAAATAAAACATTTGTTTTATTTACAAATAAAAGTTCTCAATATATTTGAAACATTGTTCATTTTGTTGTTGCAAATTTAGTTATTCATGTTAAACATAATACATTTTACCATCGAATGTCTTAATTATGTTATTTTGTTGTTGTGATATTACCCACATTGCTGAGTACTGAACCACAAGTCTGAAATTATAGAGTAAAATTCTACATGAAATAGTGCGATGAAAAGGCTTGAGTTGTTAAATGAATGTGTGAACGTACTATAAAAAACACATTAACTCAAGGGTTTTTTCAATAGTTTATTCCAACTCCAGATGGGATCTGTCAACAAAAAATCAAGTTATTCTCTAAATTTGCGCTGAGCTTTGTTTACTCCAAAGCAGCAGGTGGCAGTGACACATAATAAGACTAAAGAGTTGCGCATGAGCGGTGGATAGAGGGAAAGGTCTGTGGTGAATGTAGTTCATCCAGCCTGTCAAACTGGAAAGCATTAAACCGAACTCTATCAACACCAGTGCAAAGAGATTGTGAGCATTTCTGCCCTTTAAAATTTTCCACATAATCAATAAGAGTCCGTAAATAAAGAATGCGTTGTTTTTATTACTAGACCGTGTATTGCATAAAGAGTGCTTGGAATTTATAACTGCGCAATATTATCAGTTCGCAGATAAAGATCGATGTCAGAGACGGCACACCCTAACCCTAACCCTACTCTAACCATCTAAACTACCTATAATTGTTAAAATTGCCTAAAAACACGGTTGCGTGATGACGTCAGACTCGAAACACCAAGGATTTAGTGAGAGCCGTCAGAGACACCACTTTCAGTATTGTAGTATCTGCTAACAACCGTCTGCATTGACTGTCAGCTTCCAGTGGCCGTGCAATAAAAAACTGATACGGTAAGTTTTTAATTCGTCAGTCATATTTAACTCAGTAAACCTCTGAAGCAGACTACTTACTAAATCTCTGCAAAAGCTGGATGCTGTTTAGTAAATGCGTCATGTAGTAATACCCTCTTAATAATCCATTTAAAAAATATTTTTTATTCCATTTATTAATGTTATTTTATTTTAAAGAGAATGTCTATGGAATTAGATGTGTGTGTGGGCAATAATAAGACGTTTTCCAGCTGTGGTTAGATGGATACACAGGTTATTATTTCTCGTAATACAATTTGCTATATTATGTTTATATTACGTTTCAACGAGTGCAATACTATGCTTATATTGTGGTGAAGTACTTTTATAGTCACAGATGCAATGAGAATGTGGATGGAAGCAGGAGCATTGCTGGAGTTTCACGAGTTCGCATATGCAGATAATAATTATAATGCAGGCAGGGTATGAAGCCGATGCAGATGTTCTGCACAGTGACACTAGTATGGACCATTTCAGAACTTTCCAGATGTGTGAGCGTCTCCTGCAGTCCCCTTCAAAGTGGCCAATCTCAGCTCCTGTTTCAGTTCCCTCCTCACCATCAAGCCATGCTTATTGAGAGGTCAGTGCTAGTATTTTGAACCAGGTTAAGTATGTAATGTGTATTGTCAATGGATGACAGGACAGGAGTATCGTTTAGGAAATCTGTTTATAAAAAGCGAGTGATGCTGAAATTACACTTGTTATCAGTGTGTTTAGGCAGCTTTCATATGTTGCCACATTTTTCCTGCAGGTAGGCTATTATGGGGTTGACAGTGTGTTTGCCAGAGAGGTGCTGGGAAAGAAACTCTCCAAAGGGACAAAAAAGACTTGGATGACATCAGTTCAAAGAGGATTGCTCTCAAGAGCTGTCATCGACAGGTGGTGCAGACACTGGCCACTTGTATGCTGCATACACTTGCAATATTTGTGTATTTCATATTTTATGCTTGTTATTTTAACAAATCATAGGTTAAATATTGCATGATTAGCAACATATTTAAATGAAATGTGATTTACAGTATTTGTTTTACATTAAGAATTGAAATATATTGATCTAATCATTATTGAGCTGAAAGGCCCTCTGGTGGAGAACATACAACGTCACTTTCTCCTGTCTGATACTCTGGCAAGGTGGGAGTCTTATTTGGAATCAAGTGAAGCATGTCATTCCTTTACCAATGTTACAGAGTAGTATGAGTGGTTCTATTGGATATGTACATATGTTTATTTTAAAAGACACTTTACCTAAAGATATAAATTCCATCATAATTTCATCCTGATGACATTCCAACCCAGTAAGATATTATTGTCATCACAACAATTTTTTTTCCAGTGTCTTATGATTAGGGAAATGTTTGGCTCGTGTATAACAAAAGAGTAATAGGACTTGACAAAACAAATTTTGAAAAGTGAAGTGCAGGTATATAGGTTCTCATTGCTGTTTCTTTTTTATACATGTTCTTTCAGACAACATAATGGAAGACATGGATGTTGATCTAGAAAAAGAGTTTCTGCATGACTTGAAAGACTTTGTTTTGGTTTGGTTAATGATAAGGACATGCTGGATCAACACAAAAGGCATGCAAGTTAATGCAAGTTACAGATGATCACGTGTAAAGCTTACAGCAAACGTGCCATCTGTGATGTTCCTCCCTTTTTTTCACATTGTAGTTTGGTGTGTGCACAACTTCAAGGGAGAATTCAAGCCTTCAATGAGATGGAGGCCAATTTAAAGAACAGATATGTATAGGAGTGGCTATAGATGATATCAGGAAGGCATTTTGTATATTTGCTTGTTATGCCCCCTCAGGTTAGACTGAACCATCAAAATGTATTAAGAAATGTACAAACTGGAGAAAACTACTTGATTAAGTTATTTATTTAGTAAAATTATTTGGCAGGTTTTGCACATGCGCTGTGTGTCATTTTTGGCTCCTTAATGGAACAGTTCACCCATAAATTAAAGTTCTGTCATGATTTACTCACCCTCAAGGTGTTCCATACTTGTATAAGTTTGTTGTCCTGCTGAACACAAAGAAAGATATTTGGAAGAATGTTTGTAATCATACAGTTCTGGGGCACTATTGACTATAATAGTAATAACTACTACTATCTTCTTTTGTGTTCAACAGAATGAAATTAATACAGGTTTGGACCAACTTGAGGGTGAGTAAATCATGACAGAATTTTTCATTCTAAAAATTTCCTAAATCTGAGCTTCAGTTTACACTCCAAGCACAACTACACAGCATTCATACAAAATTGTTACCATACATTTTATTAATATATTTGAATAAATGGGTGATGTCAATTTTCCAAAGTTGGACATCCCTTTTGGCCGCGGCTGTGTATATTAATATATATTTCATAGACTTAAATGCTATTGGATTATTGGATTGAAAATTAATTGGGCAAACTTTCACAGAATTTGTCACAAGCTCTAGATAACATCGCCTCAAAACTCACACGCACCAAATACGTCCGAGATCTGTTCATCGACCTTGTGGAGAGGGTAAAATACTGACACAATAGATCAAACACACACAGCATGTGGTAAAATGAAACATTTGCTATTAAATAATATTCCCAGGTTGAATGTGACAGAATGATGTTGGTTCTCCTCTCAGTTCATTGAACCGTGCCGGTCAGATAAGTGGACAATTGGAGACCTCAGACATTTCCTCAACCACTACAGCAGCGGGGCTTAAAGTTTTCCGGCACCGTGCCGGATTTCCGGCTCTGGAAAAAAGATTTACTTATTTGTTTTCTTTTGATAAGTAGGATTTTTATTATGATGAATTCGGTTGAATTTGGTATGTTAAGCTATTTTTTTATGTACCATAATTGCATAAAACTGGTTTTGTGCGTTATAATTATGCCCATTCTTTCGAGTCATTCTGTGATCCATACACACACGTTTAAGAAACGCCTGTCTGAGAAGCTCAAAAACGGCATGTTACTAGTTAGTTTCAAGGGAAATAATGTTCTATTTTGTTTGACAAATAACCCTGCGTATGTGGCTACTCTCGCAACCCCGCATAAAAGGCTCAGGCTCAGGATTTTTTTTGCTTTAACCCCTGAGCTCTGCGCACACCCTTGAAACTTTCAGGTTAATAGAAATGCATTTGTGTTTGTGATTCAGAAAATCTTTTTTGTAGGCATCAAGCAGTTTGGGACAGATACATGGAAGTCATCAAAAGCCGCATCCTGAAAATGTACCATGATTAGAACATGACTTTCATTTTAGCCAGACCAAATTTCTCTTAATTGTTTAAAGCCGGTCACTTCTGTGTCTTTTATTTCTTAATGTATTACTACCTCTGCTCTGTTTATATATTTTCTGCTTTCTTTTTACTTGAACATATAGGGGTATGCTTGTACAGTAGATTATGATTTATCTTAAGTAAAAAAAAACTTCCAACATCTGTTTTATTTGCAATGTTTTATAGGCCTTGTTAGTAAGCGGTCTGTTATCCCCTCTTACAGTAAACAAGTGATCAGTGTTTTCCCACACTGAAACTGCTACCTGACTGTGTGTCTGTGCAGTATGTGAGTGAATGTGTGTCCTGGGGGGTGGGTCAGCAGCAGGGGGCTACAGTTGGCTCTGGAGTTGGATTGATGGGGAGACACTTTTACTACCTTATAAAATTCCAGAACTGTGACAGATGTCACCCCCACGGCCCCTACAAATGGTCCTGGAAAGTGCCTGTAAATTTCTGCAAGAAACGTCCACCTCTAGTACCCCTGCTGTTTCTAAAAGCTGTGGTTTCCATCAAAGCCATTGTCTTAATGGTGCCCAAACCTTTGTGTAATGAAGACACATGACATTCCTGGCACCGAGTGGAGTGTTACTGTAGAATCAAGGCATTTGGCTCCTTTTTAACCCCGTTATTTGTGTCTGCATTCTTTCGCTCCACAAGGAGATCTAAAGAGGCAAAGCAAATTAAAATGGGAAGTAATTACAGCAACGCCAAAAAAAACACGACCAACAAGGCCCAGTGCCCAAAAATGGAAATGCCCAGGGCTGTGCGACAGGGTTTGGCATATAAACCCCAGGTGTGTTGTGTTGCCAGTGGACGCAGAGAGCTTGTGCTGCTTTTGTTTTGTTTCGCTTGAGTGATGAATTTTTTATTTGGCCTGGAAGCTAGGAATTTGAATCCTCGGGGACTAAAGGAAAACAAGCGGGAGGCTGAAGGGTGCAAGAGATACAGGAGCTGTAAGTGGGTGGAGGGGAAGAAGTGGGCCGTCCTAAGATCCTTTCTATAGCTTGCACACCAGCATTGCCCCCTTACTCGCATCGATAATATACTTTACATTGGTACAACAGCTCCCACGGCTCTGAAACAATCTGCAAATCTGAAGAAAAAAGCAACGAAAGAGGAAAAGTTTTATCGTCCTGTTCAACTGGACGTTAGAAAGTGGATCAAGTGAAGTGAGTTCAAAACCATGATTGCCATCTGTTTTTTAGTGTTTTGAATACAGAGTGAAAAATGTTTGTAAAGTTATTCTGGTTTAATCTGAATAATCTTATTTGGGTATTTGGAGGAAAAAATATTATTCCACCTTGTTGTTGCCTTTTGACTTCTATGATGGGATGCTTCATACAAAACGAGGAGTTACTATGGAATTTGTCAATGGAAAGCAAGGGTGACACTGGTTTAAAATGCTATCAGGTATTTTAGTCAGTCCACACAAAATCATGCGTAATGTGACAGCAACCTTTAGTTTCCCAAGCAGTTAATTCTTAGGGTGTTTCTAGAAAGCTCACAATACAGTTCATGTAGTCATATATCCTGCAGAGCAAGGACAGCAGACATGTTTCATTAACAGCAGAGCAATGCTACAAATCAATGGAAATGCTGTCATTGATTTTCTCTCATGCGGTATCTGATTATATGCACCAACTTGTTGTTTCTGTTCCTTTTCCAAGCTCTGACTTGTTGCTTTGATACATCAATATCACTTTTTGTACAGTATTATAGAGCAGTGTTCAGAATTTCATCTATATTGAGGTAAACATCATGTTTCCATCTTGTTAAAAAAGACCACCTTAAATAAACCACATCAAGTCTGGTTTATGATGGTTTAGTGCTTTTCTCGTTGTTTGCCTAGTAAAACAAATGTGCGAGTGCTGTTCTTGGTAACTGTTTATCTGCAATTAGCTTTATTGTTGTTGTTTTACAAGGCCTCACCCACCTGACTGTCTGTCTGTCTACCACCTGCATGTGTTTCCAGAGCAGAGAGGAAGTAAACCCCCTTGACCTCTTCGCACGTCTCCCCGCTCTCCGTTCGGCTGCCTACTGAGTGACTCGAGATTGTATAGTTTAACGACATCTGCACATTTGTTCATCTGTCCAGCTGCGTGTGTGTGCATCTCTGTTAGTCTTCTGAACCCTGTCACTATGAAGGCCACATATGTGCTGCTTTGCGTGGGTCTGGCCGTTCTTCCAGCTACAATCTGTCAATCCCCGGCTGAACGAGACACAGTAAGTAATTGTGACAATTTGTCTGTGTTCTTGATCTGTCCCTCGCCCGCCCTCCCTCTTTCTATATATTGTACACAACTTAACTCCCAGATTGTGTGGTATTGAATGCTGTCAGACGTCGTTTTGCATTAGATGGTGTTCCTGCAAATCAAAGTCGGTGTGACTTCTCGGTGTGTGCTAATGATTAAAGATGACACCCGCATAGTAAACTGTTTTCTCTGCCAGGATTGTACAGATGGCTACGAGTGGGATGCGCAAACTCAACTCTGTCGAGGTGGGTGGAAGGTCATGTGCCAAAGATGATGAGAAAGTGATGCATTTGTCCCCTGATTATCTTGTGATGATTAATTGTCACATACACAATTTCTCTGTCCTGGTTCTACGTCTTGCTTTTCTTGTCTCTTCTTAATGCGCTACCCAATGAAAACCCCAAATCCCCCTTTTTTCTCATAGATATAAACGAGTGTGAGACCATACAGGGAGCATGTCAGGGAGAAATGAAATGCTTCAATCACTACGGTGGTTACCTGTGCCTTCCTCGCTCTGCCTCCATTATCACCGCCCCCGAGCCCTCCAGCCATTCAGAGACCAGTCTGACTGTGGAAATTAATGAGGCCTTTAACCCCTGCCCTGTTGGCTACACTGCCCAAGGGGACTCTTGTGTTGGTGAGTTTTTTAGAGATTTTAAAGATGCACATGCAAAGGGTTATATACGATATAGATATGCATTGGTGTAAGAGAATCTGGATCATTTACATTTATGCATTCAAGCTTTGCATTTATCAGTATGTGCATTCCATGGAAATCAAACCCATAATCCTGCATGGCTGATATATGTTGCGTTTAATGGATTTTATGTGTGTATGTGTCAAATAGACATCAATGAGTGTGAGTTAAACCTGCACGACTGCCAGCCCAGTCAACAGTGTATCAACACAGTGGGCACCTACACCTGTCAGTGTCCTGATGGCTACAACAAGATTGGCATAGAGTGTGTGGGTGAGTGCTCTATCTTAAATGTGTTTAAATGAAAAGCTTTATCTTTAAACAATCTTTAATAAGTCAACTTTGTCATCTGTTAGATATTGATGAGTGCAGGTACAGGTATTGCCAGCATCGCTGTGTAAATGTGCCTGGATCTTTCTCATGTGAGTGTGAACCTGGGTTCCAGCTGGCAGGAAATAACCGATCCTGTATTGGTGAGTCCTTAAATCGGCTATATTTGCCAAGATCTGTTTACACATCACCAGTGTAACAGTTTTAAAATACCCTTTTTAAGGAATTGCACATTCAAAAATGTCTAACATCTCTGTTGTATTTTAGATGTAAATGAGTGTGAGATGGGGGCACCTTGTCAGCAAAGATGTTACAACACCTATGGTACATTCCTGTGTCGCTGTGAACAGGGCTATGACTTGGGATCAGATGGATTTTCATGCAATGGTTAGTGTTTAGTGACATTCACCTAATACCTTTGGACCGATCGTAGATGGACTGAGTTTCTTTCTTTCCAGATAATGACGAGTGCAGTTATTCCAGTTTCCTTTGCCAGTTTCAGTGTGTGAATGAGCCCGGAACATTCTCCTGTGTTTGTCCAAATGGCTATGATCTACTTGGAACACGACTCTGCCAAGGTCAAAGTCTCACATACTGAAAAATAATCCTTATTATTTGCCTAACTTCTTTTTGACTCTTAAGAGCAATGGTTCTGCTGGTTTTGGTTTTGCTTTCACATTAGGTTGTAACCTGTACCAAAGCTATATATTGCCAAAAGAAATTAACAAATAAACGGCAAACATTGCCATTTGTATGAATAATATTAAAATATATTGATAATTATAACCTAAAAAAAGCCTTTATTGTTAACAACAGAAAATGTGGGTAAAATCTTACCCTATTTAAAAAGATAATACAAATAGACTTCCCCAGAAAAGAGCTGTGACCTCATGAAACTCGTCATTGACCAAAAAAAGTAAAACAAAAACCTATTTGTTCTGAATTAGCTTGACTTGTGAAAGGAATGTTTAATAAAAATAGCAACAAATCTGCTACAAACAAAGCATTGAGCATTAATAGCCTTAACATCACATATGACTCACATTCACTCACACACAGTTTCTTCAGTTTCTGTTACTCGTAATAATTGTGTGTGTAGATGTGAACGAGTGTGAAGCAGGCACTCATCAGTGTGGGGAGGGACAGATCTGTGTGAACATTCATGGTGGGCATCAGTGTGTGGACTCCAACCGCTGCCAGGACCCCTACATTCAGGTGTCAGAAAAGTGAGCGATGTGGATTTGTTTAAACACACACAAACACTATAGAAATAGTAAGAAAATTTCTCTGTAATGTGGCATTAAACATTATATAGATAGGGTACATTAAGCTACATTAAAAATGTATGAAAATTACAATTGATAGCTAAATGTTAAGCCATGTGGTATGTATTTTAAAGTTAGCACAAGCACCATTTTCATGCAAAATAGTTTTAAAGTATAAAGCAAATATTATTCAAATATAGGACAACATTTGGTCACTTTCTTTTTCTCAGAATTATCTGAGAAGTCTTACATACTATAAGTGTTAAAAAGAGTCCTAATACTTTTTGATCCATTGTATATCACTTTCTTATGTAATCTAAATTAAATCAGAGCACTTCATAATATTGAACACCCTTTTCCATTCATGTACTGTATTTTCTCTCTTTCCGACTAGTCGCTGTGTGTGTCCTGTGGTAAAGCCAGAGTGCCACGATCAACCCTTCTCAATCGTGTATCGGTACATGAGCATCACCTCTGAACGTTCAGTTCCCTCAGACATCTTCCAGATCCAGGCCACCAGTGTCCACCCTGGAGCTTACAACACTTTCCGCATCCGCTCAGGGGATGACAATGGAGAATTCTACATACGGGTCAGTCAGAAACTTTATAGAGACTTTACAGAGTTAATAACTGATTATAGTCAGTTTAATAACATATTCACTAAATGCAAATAATCTCTTGTTTCTAGCAAATCAACAACATCAGTGCCATGTTGGTTCTGGCCCGAGCAGTGACTGGACCCAAGGAGTACGTCCTTGATCTGGAGATGGTGTCCGTCAATCCTGTCATGAACTACCAGACCAGCTCTGTTCTCCGTCTTTCTGTTTATGTTGGGGCATATGCTTTCTGAAGAGAGAGAGATAATGTAGAAAAACACTGAAGGACAGGAGATATTTTTGTTCTCTTCCATATTTTATTTTTATTTTGTCTGATTCTGCTTTAGCTGTAGCTGCTTTTTAATAGATTGAAAATTGGCAACACGTTTCCAAGAATTCACGGGTGAAATCATCTTGTTTTGTGGCTGTCTTTGGCATGGAAATGTGGGTCTATTCTTGGAAGTGCCGAAGCTGAACGTGCTGAACATTTCTTCTTCTTGCTTGGTCACCGTAGACTCATTATCACACATACTTTCAGCATACACACACGCACATGCAAACAGTGATACTGATCTAATGTTTTGTCACTAGAAGGTCCGGAAAGAGCCTTACATTGTTACATAAGTATTCACTAAGAATAAATTGATTATCATCATAAAACATGATTATCAAGCCTACATGCAATGAACATTCCAAAGAATTTTTGTATTTACTTTTGTAACACTATAATCTTGTAAAAACACTAACAGATCACTTTGACACCTCAAGGCCACGGAAATTGTTTGAAAATAGATTTTTATAATCATTGAAAATGCTTTTGTCTTTACATAATTACAAAATAAAATTGAATTGAATCAAATAAGTTAATATTCATTTTAAAACCTTCCTTCTTATCTTCCTTCGTTATCCTTTGATCTTTTCTGGTCCAGATGAATAAGAGTTATTGTTGTCTCTTGAATGTTTTTTTTCCGCATTTTTCTCAGGCACTCTCCTCAGTACTGATGTGCTGAACTGTAAGCTGGAACCTTGAAAATGTTTTCTGGACTGATGTTTGTGTTATGGTGTGTTAGTCAATGACGTCCTCCTGACTGTGAGTAAATAAAATGTATTTCTCAGGTGTCTCCACATGGTGACAGTGTAACACTGATACACACTGTGAAATTTATATATACTGTATAGATTTTAAAAGATAGCCATTAACAAGGTTTCATTACTGTAGTCAAATTACACAAACAGTAATTCAATATGTTTAGATGTGATTTTTAGAATAACTGTTGGCTACTTTGGAACAACTGTCTTTCCTCTTGATCATTTTTTTACTTTTAAAATCATTTTCATTACACATGAGCCTAAATACATAATAACTGAAATAGTTAACAGATAAAAACTACAAAAGGACTACAAATAAAGACCTACATCTTTAACAAACATCTTTAAAAGTACTAAGTGTTTGTGTTATTTGTTGGCCAGTTAATTAACATAAATTCACCAATGGACTGGTCATCTCACACTTGAGTAGGAAGTTCAAGTTGACTCACTGTCTGATTTGTTGCCGCTATGGGTCTGTGAAATTATTTGTGTTTATAATTGTGTGTAGTTTTTATTGTAAAATGCTACGTGTGAAGTCAGTGCCGTACAGATACAGCAGGGAAGTGATGAGCTCATTGATGGTCAGTGTTGGCACAGAGGGCTTGTGGGTAGGACAGCAGATGGATGTAGGTGTGATATGGTGTAACTTTAAGACTGAGGTGTTCACAGCACAATGACAAATATTAGTGTATATGATAAAATAATGAATGCTTTAACATATTTATATACTCCAGTCTTTTGTTTCCTTTGAAGTTAGCACAAGGCCTTCATTGTTGATAGGAGTGTCACAAGATACTAGTATTAACAATAATACCTTGATATTAAAAACCATGATTTTCGTTATCATTTAAATTCTACACATATGGTATGGTTATATCATTAATAATTCAGCATAAATTTGCCTTAAGAGTAACATTGGTTACAATTTCTACACTAGTAATTTAAGTGTGATTCTTTGGCCAAAAAGAGAGAAAACACAAGATAAACAAAATTAAAGATACATTTGACTAATAGTATTATTTATTTATTACAGTAGACATTGCAATAATATTGCTATTGTAAATTATTGTGGCCACAACAATAGTGAGTGAGCCCTAACATAACATACACAATGTAGCCGATCTGTATTTTTCTGTCTGTTATCTATTTTTAGCAAAATTGCCTTATTACCTGCGATTAAAATAAACAAATGTTTGTATGCATGTCCATTAATAGCTAAATTTAGATTTTTTTATATTAAGGCTTGTTATTTTCACATAAATAGCAAGTAAAGGGTGTTTTGGTTCTATTTTTGCAAGCTTAGTGGGGCCATGTTACACTGGAGTCGTTTTCCTGCCACCCCCTCAAAATACACGTCACAATCAGGCCATTAACAAAATGATTTTTTTAAATCTTTGATACCCATGAATGGCTGAAAAAAATGTATGAATTCACCTCTCAGGAGATTTAATTCATGCTTTATGTGCGAAACACTCCTGCTGCTTACAATTTCCTTGTCATTTTCTACCACTTTCAGGAAGACGACAAAGGTGATAAAGGTTTCTTAAAACCAAGAGGCAACTTGACCCACCAAATGGTTTAATGTGCTCTACACAAGTGATGGCTATCACACGGTGAGCTTTCAACCCTGTGTTTATATGTTAGTGAACAGAAAACTGGTTACATTCCAAATATTTTTAAAGTACCTGTAAGTAAGGCCTAACCATAAATGGAATGGCCATGGTCATTCACTTTCACTCTATATTGATCATCTCCTTTAAAAACATTCCAATTTCACTTCATTAGGACAGGTTAAATGTTACTTGTCTCCGGGAGTTCAAATTGGCGGGTTTGAAAAGAATCATCATTTCGCATCTGTTGCAATGCTCAATTTTTGTTACTAAGTTACAGCAGCTCAGTTGCCATGGGTGCAGAGATACAGAGATGGTAAAGTATTAGCTTCATGTATAGACCCCCAAATAAAACAAGAATTTTCGCAGAAAAGAGATGCAATTCTCTGTCTGAAAAATGCACTTTTGCCATTCTGTCTATTATGTCCAGATGGCAATTAATCACTTATGGATCTGTTTTGTTCTGGTTCACAGATGACAATCGTTCACTATGTGCACTAAAGATGAATATTTTTTCAGTGTTGAGAAGAAGGTTTACCCAGTGTCACATACTTTAAGCTGACCGACCATGTGACGTTTGTGGAACACACATTTTCAAAATAAGATAATTATCCAGGTGAACAGCTTCTTTCATGGAAAAGAAGTCATTTTACATAAAATAGACATACACTGGCACTTTTATTCAGATTTCACCAGATGGCTGTGCCACCCACGTAATAAACAAAAAAGTCCGATGGGAACTCGGGGGTTAAGGTGGCAGCTCCCTCTCTGCAGGGCTCTCTCTCCCAAAGACCAGGTCCACAAAGCTTCCAGCAAAACTTTTCATCAATATTGATACCACATGTTCTGAACTATGCCAAATTCTGGGGTTGTCCAACAAACACCAAAGAGTCTGCACTGGCAAGTCCTCTTGTGTCATTGTACTTCCTCCCATTTTCAAAATTATACATTCATTACAGTTCAAATGGTATCCATAATGGCCATAATTTCTTAGGCTGAATAGAAATAGAAAAAAAACAGGGGAAAGGACAGTATTGATGCAGTTAATGGCTGACAAAGAATGTAAGATAGAGCAAACAGGAAATGTGACTCAGTCTTATTTAACCCCAGGATGAACATCACCTCTGCAGTTGATGGATGAGCAGGATACAAACTGCATGTTATCTTCTAGATTAACAAGACATACAATATAACGTTCATAAATGTTAGTCCAATGAACACATATTGATCAGTCCGTCCTTGAAGAATATATTTAGAATGTATGAGAAAACTGAAAACAGTTTGAAATAAATGACCACTGAGCTGGGTGTTAAAAATAACCTGGCCAATGAAGGAAAGAGAAAAGCAAGCAGAGTTACAAGGTTGTTGTTTGAATAAGCTTTATCAATGGGAGGAGAGAGAAGGGAGAGACGTGTGGGTGAGAACTTTCAGCTCACTTACAGTGTTTTAAACTTTTGTTTATACACACAAATGTACATACATATTTTTTCCCATAAATTTTGTGCCACTTGTTGCATTTAAAACAAACATTTCTTTGAAAATGTAAGAGAAAACATACAGTAGGCTATCACAGAGAGGTGTAAAAGAGGTCTGCAAAGAGTCCCAATCCCACTTTATTACAATATTTTTTATACATGAATCATGACATGACATATTTCCCACTGTTTTATGTGGACATTTGTAAGTTTTTCTATATATAAAGAACAGCAGTTTGAATCTTCAGCATCCTCAGCCCTGTCCTGACTGAGGAATTTATAAGGAGGGTTGCCAAGCAACAGTTTTTCGTTTTAAAAGATTGAAGACCTTGATTCATTGGTTTAAAAAAAACATGAACATATAGAAGGAAGTACTATAAAACCAGACATGTGTCCTTCAAACTGTTCCTTTTCTCTTTCTGTCTTTACATGAACCCCATAAATAGGAAACTTTCTCTTTTGTTTAAATTTACTAGGGAAAAAATAAGTGAAAAGGAGCTAAATAAATGAAATGAAATAAAGTCTTAATACGGCCAAGTAAATTTGGGTTCTGTGACGTCACTTAGCAGATAAAATTTCAAATATTTTTCAAAAACTTAATATAGCCTAGGCTTTTCAGTAAATCCAAAAACTTGTAAACAATATTATTGACCTAATCTATCAACCTCACCTGAAATGCATAGGCAAACGTGGCTAAAAACATCGCGATCTTGGTTCTGTCAGTTCTATTAAATGTTTAAATTCTCATCCGTTTTCCTACTTATGAAATTAAATTCTTATGTTAATTATATCGAATATATGAATATGACCTCTGACTTGTTTAATTAGTTGGCTGTAAATGTTAAAGGAGCGATCTTGCGGTTTGCTAATAATCATTGCATGTGGGGGTAGTCGTGGGATAAAACCATTATTTTCTTGATTGTTTGTTTTCTATTTTTAATGCATGGGTGGCATGCAACGTTGGTTAATGTAACGTCGTGAGTTCTCTTCCTCCTCCTCTTTATAGAAATGCACGTGGAGTACTTTACATAAGATATACGTTCTCACTGTTTGAAAGCACCGATTAAGCAAGCGCTGCATAAAATGCCTAAACAACAAATTTTCCCAATGCCAATCAGAAACATTTTGTTACAGGAACTCTGTGATGGCAACAGGATGGAGAGTTGATGCCTCTGTTTAATATTTGTCCAAATCTGGCTCTGTGCGTTGAAAGGGATCCCATATTTACCCTACGTCATCATCACAGAAGCAATGCAGAGATACTTGGAGAACAGATTCAAATCATGCACGCCCCTCCCATCATTTTTCAAGTTTGCTCTCTATATAAAGGGTCTGGATGCAGTGTTTCAATCAGGATCTTCTTCACACCAAACCAAGCGAGAGAGACAGTTGGTCAATTAGTTAACATCACCAACAGTAAAACTTAGAGGATATATGGACAAGGGAAAGCTTTATTTTTTCAAAGATAGTATCCTAAATGGTTACAAGAAGTAGCATATGCTCCAATGATGCCTAAATAGTTCTAACTGCAGGCAGTCAAGCAAAACGGAATTTCGACCCAATTTTTGTCCATTACAAAGATTCGTGGACACAAGAGAAAATGTACCGGTCTACCAAAGGAGCATCAAAAGCTCGGAGAGATCAAATCAACGCAGAGATTCGCAATCTGAAGGACTTGCTCCCTATTTCCGAAGCCGACAAAGCTCGACTTTCTTATCTTCACATTATGTCCCTCGCCTGCATTTACACAAGAAAGTCCGTCTTCTTCTCACAAGGTATGATTACATCATTTTTAAAGGACATTAGTAATAAATTGTGACTGGTGTTGTTGAGAATCGCGCACAGGTCATATCTGAGGCATCTTTGACTCTGTCCAGAGTTCTGAACGTAGCTCGTCTCTGTCTATGGTGCTGATGTTGAACTGTTTATATTTATCTGGCTTTAGATTATTATTATTTTTTAAAGCTGTAGATTGAGACAATGTTGACATTGTATATATTACAGTATTTATTTTGAGTCTTAAGCTCGAGTTAATAAGTATTTTGTGGTTATCCGTATAGCGGCGAGTCAAGAAGGGAGCGCGCTGTCCTTGCCGGAACTTTCGGAGCTCGTGCACACTTTACCCGGCTTCATGCTCGTGCTGACGAGTGAAGGAAAACTTCTGCATCTGTCGGACAATGTCGCGGAGCACCTCGGCCATTCCATGGTGAGAGAAATAAAAATATTTGAAAATAAAAATATTTGAAACTTTTAATTCGTTTGTATTACCAGTTGCGCAATTTTCTGAAACAATTATTTATGATTCGTTCAGGTGGATCTAGTCGCTCAGAGTGACAGTGTGTACGACATTATAGACCCTGCCGACCACTTTATCGTAAGGGGAAACCTTGTGCCAATCACTACACCTGACACTGGTAATTTACACTACATGTGACATTTATTAATTTACTCTGTTGGTTTGCCACCTTCTTTTTTATTTTATTATAATTATTATTATTATTTTTGCCATTCTTGCAAAATATTAAAACGTTTAAACCCCCTGTCCTCTTCCAGATCGCCTCTTTCGCTGCCGTTTCAACACTTCAAAGTTTGTAAGGAGGCAAGGATCAGGGAACAAACAGACGCTTGTCCGGGCACGCTGTCTGCCCCCTCCCTACCACACATCCACATACTGGACCTCTAACCCAGTGTGGGTGTGTTTTTGCTCCCCACTGGAGTCCCATGTCCCACACGTTTCTTCGGCCAGTAATCCTCTCCCCACCCCACCGGCTGAGCAGTCTTTCCTGCTATCTTGTTTCCAGTCTCAGCACAGCCGGGACATGAGAATCCTTGCGGCGCAAGATAGGTGAGTCCTCTGAATGTGCATTTTTCCTCTTGGCAAATGATGATGTTGTTGAGTGTGATTGAATGATTTGCATGTTTTTCTTTTCTTTCTCTGTCAGTATAAGCATGTACCTCGGCTATGACCTAGAGACTTTGCGCCATCGCTCTTGGTACAGTCTGATTCATCCTCGTGATCTCTCCCACGCCTCTGCACAGCACTGCGCCCTGCGTGAGTACACATTTGTTGTTGAGTGAAGTTTATGCTATACACCAAAAAGCTTATGTTGTGTTTTAATTGGTCATTGTGTCCATTTTCAGTGCATGAAGGAAGGGAGAGACAGGTGGAGATGGTGGTCCAAGTAGAGGCAGCTGATCACTCATGGATCTGGCTTTATTTAGTTCTTCAGCTGGAATCTGGAGAATTTCCCATCAACAGCCACAATTACGTCATAAGGTACATAATTCCTTACATTCAGTTTTAGTTATTCAGTAAAAGAATGCATTTTTTAAATAATGTCATATTATGAAAAATGGTAACGTTCTTCTCTCCTCCATCCCTCAGTGAGTCTGAAGCTTGGTCGGTGCGTCAGCAGTTGTATTCAGAGCAGAACCAGCTAGCTCTCCTGTACCAGGAGACACGACAATGCTCTGACCCTCTGTCCAGCCCAGACCAAGTCTTCACCCCCAGCAGCAGTGGCCTGTCATCCCAATCTTTTGACTTCAGCTTCATAACTTCTGGGCGGAGCTCCTCTGATGAGTTCCCCGGTACCTCTGCCCCCTCCAACCTGCCACTTGGCCCTGATCCCCTTCAAGGGTTTCCCCAGGATGAAGAAATCCATCCTCAACAGCATGGCAGTCACCAGCTGTGGCTTGCAGACTCACCAAAACAGGCATCTAGACCAGCCATCCCTATACATCTGACCAACCCGAACAGCATCTCAGATCTTTCTTTGGTTCCCCAAACCCAAACCATCCCCCCACCAGTTCCTCCATTCAAAGCTCCTCATCGCCAAAACTCAGAAGAGTTTATTTGTACACCCCCTTACACCCCTAGAGTGGGAGGGGGGAGTTTTATATTTGGTGATGAGCCATTTAATTCAGACCTGGGTGCTGTAGGTAATAGAAGGCAGTCTATGACATCAGTGTCCCTTTCTGCTGGTTTGGGGCAAACAACTCCAACCCAACACTGCCGTAAACGTCTTTACGAGACACTACCACCAACTCCGGACAGCCCAGGGAATGATGAATGCATTCTCATGGCATTGCCAGAAATCAGGGGACCTTTATTTGTAGACATCCCTCATCTCCCCTTCCATGGTCCCCCTGAAGGCCTTTTAACCCCCGAAGCCTCGCCCACTAAAAAACCCTGTTTGAGTTTCTTCTCTCAAGAGGAGAAGAGTGAAATAGAAAGAATGGAGATCTCTCTCCTAGCTCAGTATATAAGCACTTTAGCTGAAGGTTTCTGTCACAACCACCCACAAGCCAAATGTAACCCTTCATCGGCCCCCCCGCATCACGCATCTTCCCACAATCCCGCTGCATCCGTTGAGGGGCCGCACTCCTCCTTGGCTCACATTGATGTCAGTATGTTTGAGGAGAAAGCAGTAGATGGTATCCCTCTGTCATCCACCTCCCCCGTACCTCTCTCACCTTACTCATCTCCATCGATGCTCACCTACGCTCAGCGCTCCACTCCTACCCCTATGAGCCACTACTCTCCTGTTCACACCCAGGAGGAGATCACTCTGATTGGTGTACACCACCGCTGTAGCGTCCATTCGACGCAGTGTAATTGCACGGGTGGGCTGCGGGAAGCAGAGAGTCCTGAGGGAAAGGCTTTCACAGATAGTGTGATGGACGTGGAGATGATGCCTCCAATGATGTCCAACACTATTCCAGCCTCCCTGGGGTCCATCCCAGCTCAAGCTCTTCCAGCTCCCACCCCCGCTCTGCCTTGTGCCCAGTCCCTCCTAGAGGAGCTGGTCAGCATGGAACCTGTGTTTGGGGCGACTGCCCCAATGACTCCTGCCAAGAGGCAACAAGATGAGTTGTATCAACTCCCTTATCAAGGCGGTCAACAGATCTTCTACCAAGGTAAGAAAATGAGATGTAAATATTTTATACTTTATGTCAATATAAAGTTGAGACAACATTTAAAGGGTACATCAAAAATAAAATAATATGTATTTATTTATTTATTTAAATATATATATATATTACCTAAACATGAAAAAATGTAAATATTTTACACTTGTAAAAATGTCTAAACTTTGATTTTTCTTTATTTTTTTCTTACAGATGGAACAAGTGATCACATGTTTTAACATAAGTCTGTGACTTAATTCAAGTATGGCATATTGTCATCTTTTACAAAACAATTTTTTCTGATTTTTTTTACCATTTTAATCAAAGTGTAAAAAGACAAGCAAACAGATATACAGTATATGTTTATAATTCATGAAATTACATGAACATGTATCTATTCACATTGGACTGTCAGTTTGGGGAACAAAATACTTAAAATATACCTGATAAGGCCATTTTGCAAAGTGCCACTTTGTATTCACTTATAGTGAAGATTGTACTTTACAAAACAAAACAAAATATGTTGAATACTAATGACTGTATTGAAGCCATCGTAGAGTTCTACGGTTAAGTAGAGGATTGAATCCTTCTCTCTTTCTATTTGCTTTTCATTGAGCTTGTTTGCAAGATGTGTTTGTGTCAGTACATCCTTGCAGTCCATAAATATAGATTTATAATAAATGTTTATATATTGTATATTATAATAAATGATAATACAAATATTTCTTTACATTTTGTCCTTTATTCATATAAAAAACGTTGTTTGGAGATCCAGAAGTCATGTTACATAGCATTTAAATGTATCATATTTTCTTGTTTCCAGAAAGAATATCCTTGAATGATGCTCTCTTGTTATCCAAATATGTATATGAGAGTCAATTAAATGCATCAAAGCGAGGTGTATCAGTGTTTGTTCATTGTTGCTGCCCCCTCTATTGTACTCCACTCTCTCTCTCTCATTCACTGCATTTTTACTGTATCTCCATGGTTTCCTGAGACCGAGAGCAATGACTGACGCAGATGATGAGGTGCTATCTGTTTTTCCTGACGTAGCCTATGCTCTTGACTCACGGTGGAGACAATCAACCTCCTACTCACACATGCACACGCATAGAAGTCCGCTGAATGCATAGCGAATAGCCAGCCCACACTTTCCCATTATACTGTACCTGGAAGCTCATGGCGCATGATAATACCCTATATGGCCTTTCCTTCCTGCCCGACACTCTCTCAATCTCTGTTTCCATTTTTTCTCTTGTTGCCGGGTGGATGAGAGATCTTCCTTTGGCAATCTCCACCTCCAACGCCCCTAAACCATTGTTAGTTATGCACCTCTTCATTCAGTCCAATGTCCGGCGCTATACTGACCCTCCCACACAAAACCAAGGACCCAACTTCCAAAAATATCACACATTTGTCCCCCCACCGCACTCTTTGAACGAAACTCTCTGCTTCCTGTCCTTGTGAGGATGATGTACCTTCAGCAGTGAAGAGGAATAAAAATAGACAGAATTCAAAAGCGAATGCTCGGAAGGTGCACTAGGGACTAGGTGCTTATTCATTCCTCTTTCCTCCCTCTCCTCCAATCAGTCAGCTGAATTTCTTTTCATCCACCCTATTTCACACATCTGTGCTTTCTCATTCATATCGGCCCATTCATTAGTACTCCCTCTCTCTTTCCATATGACTCACCCTTACCTCTTTAACTCATCTCTTCCTTCACCACTGCCTCGCTCTTCAGCGGCCTTCAGATACGTCCACACAAATAGCTCTCGGCCACTTACATTATCATGAAAATGCAAAAATGAAGGCACTCTTGTCGTGTTTTCTGAGATGCACGATGAAAACAACCACTTACTTTGGGTGGACTATTCAAAGATAACCTAAATATCTCTTTACTAAAGCACAAATGCAGTGAGTGAAACAACATCTAATGAATCACGTTCTTCATAATAACAGAATATTGGCTGAAATAAAGACAGAAATAAAAACTTTAAGGAAGTATTAATTTGACAAATAATTGTACCTAGCTAAAGTGGCAATTTTTGCTTTTGCTTTGTAATTATTTATTGAAGAGAGTGCTCAGTGCTGACGTTTAGTGGGCATCAATGAAATTGAGGTTAATTTATTCAGCAAATGTAAATTCTGCACATCCGCTTTATTTTATAGAGTATAAAAATGCTTTAATCGATTAAAAATCTTAGGATTGTATCCTTATTACCAAACAACCAAAAATATGAAATGCTCTCTTCTTTGAAAGTAATTTTAAATAAAAGCATCTAGTAATTAAATAAATGTAATGTTAATATAAAAACATTTCTAGTAACATGTAATGGTGCACATTCTTTTGGTTTTCATCCATCAAACAACACCCCACCAACACATTACCAGCAGAGATCCAGTGTCCATTATAGTTTCCATTAAAACCAATACAATTCCCTTTATAAAAAAATATCTGTGACTTTTCAGCGGGGTGCACTTTGCTTGCGGGTGAGCATCAGCTGAGTATCTCTGCAGGACCCAACAGTTAAAGGAACAGTTTAGCCAAAAATGTAAATTCTGTCTTTACTCAACCTCAAGTTGTTTCAAATCTGTACATACTTTGTTCTGATGAACATAGAGATCTTTGTAAGAATGCTTGTAACCAAACAGTTCTTGGCCACCATTGACTAGTAGGAAATAGTAGGAAAAATTGCTTTATACATTTCTTTGTTCTGTTGAACACAAAAGAAGATATTATGAAGAATGTAGGAAAGCAAACCGCAGTTCTGTGGCACTTTTGACTACCATTGTCATTTTTCTTACTATGATAGTCAGTGGTGGGCAAGAACTGTTTGTTTACAACAAGCATTATTCCAAATATCTTTCTCTGTGTTCATCAGAGCAAAGACATTTATACAGATTTGGAACAACTCGAGGGCGAGTAAATGATGACAGAATTTTTTTTGGGGGGTGAACTGTCCCTTTAAGCCTGACACCCACCACAGGCCCTGACCCCATACTATGGCATAGAAACAATACAATAGCACAATAATTACAACAATTAAACCCATACTGCAAATTATACAGTACTCTGAGACACTGAACACACAATGGTGGGCGAAAAAATGTAGACTGCTTGAAATGTTCCTGCTTTGAATGGCACCGTATACTGTATACAAACCACAATCAGAGGCTCTTTTATGTTGTGTTCTATACCGTGGTTTTGATTGCAGTGATAGAGGAATTGTAGATGTTGTATAATTTGATGTAAATGTATTCAATTGATAGACAGTGAAAACTCATCCGCTAGGGGGCGCTAAGAGCCAATGCAGACTTGAGCGCGACATTGGTCTTGGATACAGAGGAAGATTCTTCCGGGTCGATGTATATTCAACATGGTGGCGAGCATGGCACTATTGCACTATAAAGGTTGAACATTTAGTCCTCGTTTTTCTGTCTGAATATTACAATTTCGGGAACGTGCGTGCAGGTACATATAATACGAGTCATATAATTTTGCGTTGTCACAGTATACTTATTTGCCTCTCACTGTGATATTGACATGATACACATGTTATGAATTGTGCGGTGATTTAACTTTGCAAATGTTTTACGTGCAGAATAAACAGGATGGCGTTTTTAGGGACCTTAAGACCAATGCTGTCCTCTGTTCTGCAGGGTGAGTCTCACAAACATCTCACTTCTGTCGTTGACTACAAAATAATGAATAAATAATGATAATAAAGATGACATTCTCAATTTAATTATCTTCTTAGCAGCATCCCGTTCTGTATACTCGTGGCCTGGACCTGTGTTCACCAGGACAATGGCCACACTTAACCAGATGCATCGTAAGGGAAAACCTTCCCCACCTCCTAAAAAGGTCAGTGCCACCTTTGGACGGCCACAGCTGAAAGCTGTAGTCCTGAAGACTATGATCAGGAAGCCAAAGAAACCAAACTCTGCAAACCGCAAGTGTGCGAGAGTACGTCTCTCCAATGGTAAAGAAGCTGTCGTGTTCATCCCAGGAGAAGGTCACAACCTCCAGGAGCATAATGTGGTGTTGGTACAAGGAGGACGGACACAGGACTTACCTGGGGTCAAACTTACTGTAGTCAGAGGGAAATATGACTGTGCACATGTAGTCAAGAAGAAACAGTAATCAACTATAGATTTAAGTAGTCTGTTAAAAAGACATGTTAACTTCATTTTCTTTTTTAAAACAACAGTGTACATTTGATTTTCATAGTTTATACAGTTGCATATGTGATACATAAAGCGTAATGTGACTTTAACAACGTGATGAGTTGTCAGTCCTGATGGTCAAGGATTCATACATATATTTGATCTTAACAGTCCTATATTGTTGTTTTGGCAAACTTGGCAAAGTCATCTTTTGGTTATGATTTTTTGAAACTTTTTCTGTTAAAGTGTGTCTTGTTTTGATAAAAATCATTGTTGAAAGTGAATTACGTTGTGGCTCTTCACTGTTACTACTTACTGACATAAAAAGACAAGGTTCCTTTTTATCACCATGTACTATAATTGTATAATACCTTAAGAAGGCAGCTACAATAATCTACAGCTGTCACTTTTAGTTTTTTCTACCTTACTTTCTGTGAGTAAAGATTACTTCACCTAATTAATATTCATGAGTCAAGCTGATATGATTGATAACAAATGCAGGAAATAATTTTCACAAGAAACCAAATTTGTCTTCATAGAATGAAACAGTCAGGAAATAAGCATGTTTTAATCTAGTGTATGAATAGTGTGTGTCCTTCATTTTAATGGACCCTAAGTTAGTATTTAATTTCATGTTATGGTACAACCCGCATAGATTCCAATCCTATTGCACAATAGTTGCCTGAACTCTATTGGAGAATGAAAATCCTGTTTGGCAGGGTCCTGCTGGGTCTTAGGTTTTTCTCATGCGCATTTCAACTGTCTATCAGGCTGTGCCTTAACTTCATCAGGTACGTAGCTTTGAAAAGGCATACTAATCTATATGTATTTGTATTTTATATTCGTCTACACTGCAGAATTTAAAGTGCTAAATTTATCCAGTTTATGTGCAACATGATGTCTACATAACAAACTGATAATATGAAGCTAACCTACTGTGTTTATCTCCGAGGCATGGAGGCAATATATGAGGTAGAGGTGACCACAGGCTCAATGACCCATGCTGGTACTTTTGACAATGTATTCATTACTCTGATTGGCACACAAGGAGAAAGTGAGCGGACCAAACTTGGGATTTTAAGATGGGAATGGTGAGATTTATGTGCTTGTGAAAAATGTACCTTTATATAATTTTAAAAATCTGTATAATTGGGTTTTATTTGTGATATCACTACAGAAAGTTCATATAAAAAACTGATTGCTAACTGGAAATTGTTAATACTTATGTGAATTATATTGAAACCATGGTATTTTTCCTTGAATAGAAAGTGAAGTACAAAGTGGCCACCAAGTCCATCCTTGCCACCCTCCTGCTGGTCAGGCTTGAGAAAGATATGTTCCTACCAGAGAATGACTGGTTCTGCTCTATGATAAGTGTGAAAACTCCTGAGCAGGATGTGATCTTTTTCCCAAGTTATCACTGGATGGTAGAAAGGGAGGTGATTGAGCTTCGAGAGGCTAAAGGTTTGCGTGTCTATTCATTACGAATAATTACAGGCAGCTACATTGTTAAAGGGATAGCTCACATAAAAAAATCTGTCATCATTTATTCACCCTCATTTTGTTCATATATTGAATTATATTAATCTATTGACTATGTTAATCTTTAAAATCATTTAAGTGATTTTTTTCAGAGGGACATTAAAAAAGATTAAAGATCCACTAGTTAATTTCTCTAAAATGTACATATATTATTAAGTTTATTTAATGAAAATAAGTATTTAATAAACCAATTATATTTTTAATATACACTTCTTATTTTTTGGTGAATTCTACTATAAATATTTGAGTTACTCAGATTTTTTACTTATATTTGCTTATTTAATCAGCATATTTCATTGATTTCACAGCTTTAAAATGTATCAAATTCTTTTGAGTGTACATTTTTTCACGTAAAATTAGTTACATTTTTCTGTACAGCTGAGTGTGTACGTCACCATTCGTAAGAAAACACTATCACAACTTTCATTTCATGTAGACTTTAAATCTTGTTTCTCATTCCCAAAGAGCCATAAAACAAAACTCATTCTGAGTGTCATAAATCATGCATAACAGGGTTAGTGAGAAACTGCTTAACGGCATTATATTGAGTAAACTGCAATAATCATGAATATGTATTTGGTAAATACACCGTATTAACTTTTATTTCTGTGAATTTGTCAATATTACAAAGATTGTTTATGCATCAGATTTCAACAGACAGTATTTGAAGCACACAAAAAACATTTTATTTTTGTGGTTCAAATAAGACAATTTTAACATACTTACATATTTTATGCACCAACATTCTCACTATAATTTTGTAAAAGAAAAAAAAGTATAAATTATAATATGTTTTTCATGTGTTTAATACAAAAAGCAGGAGTAACAGTAAGTTCCACTACAGTACACGCGGCTCTTTTTCCCCCCAACACCTTTTTCTGGTATAAAACAATGCAACACCATTACTCTCCAAACTTCAACATGAGATTCAACAAGTGGCATTCAAACACTCTCTCTTTTTAACAAGTCAGCGCTGCAATTGGGGGTTTAGTTCATCAATGCACCGCCAAAGGTTTTCATTTTTCTCCGGGTAGTGATTTTCTTTGATTTTCTTTTTAATGTAGCGTGCCGTCTCCTCCCGCGCATGCTGGCTGGAACTAGTAGATATCGGCAGGAGGTCCTTGAGCAGCTCCTGGTTGGCCTCCACTGACAAACCCAGCAGAAAGCGCAGAAAAATGTCAAAGTTGCTGTTCTTGCAGGATAACACCTTGTCCACTGCACTCTTGAGCAGATCTGACAAAGAAACCTTCAAGACCTTCAACTTGCTGGACTCCAGAACGTTCTTCCCTAGTTTTCTGAAACAGTAGAAGACGTGAAGAGCGGCCATGTATTCCTGAATGGTCGGATGGGTAAAGCAGCTCACCCTCTCCGTGTACATCACAAATTTATCTCTGTAATACTCGGAGCAGAGGCCGCTGCACACCACGGCGGGGTAAGTGTCCATATCGATCTCTTCCAAGTGCTCTTTCTCCATCTTAAACTGGTCCTTTTCCAGCATGATGTATGCCAGCTTTGTGAGCTTAATGAGCAGTTTGTTCGCGGTAACATCTTTGGTCTCTTCAGATGGGCTGTTCTGCAGTTTTTGAATGCACATTTGAGTGTGAAAATGCAGCATGCTGGTGTAGAGATTGGTAAGAGTTTTTGGCAGCTTGGCTGATGGCGGAAGAGTCTGAAACTGTTGCTGAAGCACTTTCGATGCCACCCAGCAGAACAATGGCAGGTGGCACATAATGTACAGCGTCTTGGAAGCCTTAAGGTGGTCGATCACTCTCTCAGCCAGGGCTTGGTTTTCAATCGTTCTCCTGAAATAAGCCTCTCTCTGGTCGTTGTTGAAGCCGCGTACCTCCAGGAGCTGGTGGACGTGTTCCGGTGGGATCGCGTCGAGAGCTCCCGGCCTGGAAATGACCAAGACAGAGCAGTTATAGAGCAGATTACCCCTGATGAGGTTGGTGATCAACACCTGCACGGTCGTGGGCCTATTCGAGTCGCACCAATACACGGTCTTGCGGAATTCGAAGTTGATGTGACTGTCATCCAAGCCGTCGCATATGAACATAACCGGGCAGCCCTCAAAATCGAGAGTCTCCACCTCTTTCATTTCTGGATAGAGTGCGTTTATTAAACTCAACAGGGTGTATTCTTCATCTTGCATTTGGTTTAGTTCTCTGAAGTGCAGAGGCAGGAGGAAGAAAATGTCTTGGTGTGTTTTTCCATCCACCCAGTCGAGGATGAAGTGCTGAACTGCTAATGATTTTCCACATCCGGGGCTTCCCTTGGCTAGCACTGACCTCACATGTCTCATCCTTCTATTTTCCGGTGCCAATATGTCCTTTGATGATAACGGCTTTCTGTTCACTTTGCCAGTCTCGGCAAGGTCTTCAACCTTTGGTCTGAACTCATGCTCGGTATTCACGGCTGCATTAATGCCATCTGAGATGTAAAGATCTGTATAGACAGATTCAAAGCGGACTGGCTGTCCTTGTTGGCCAAAACCCTCATGTACCATCTCGAACTTCCTCTTAAGAGTCAATTTCAACTCGTAGCGCACTTTAACTGTGGGAAACAAAAACAACTTTAAAACAACAATCTGAAATGCACAGTTTTGTGGGAAAAGTATGTAACGTACTTCTCTTGCATAGTCCTTCCAGATATTCGACCAGCCTCTTTAAGTTCATGGTTTTCAGGAGCACAAGCGTTATATTCAGGGACACCTCAAGATCACAGAGCTCCAGCATTTTATCCACCAGATTCACGAGATCAAGTCCATCCAGGGGATCACGAAAGATCTCAGGATATCTCTCCCAAAGCAGTTTCCTGAAGCGCTTCAATTCATCTACTGTGAGTTTCTGTAGGCAGGTTGAGAGGGCCTGAAATAAAACAAAAATATACGTTTTCCCAACTCATGGTGACGGATTGTGAAAGCTTTAGCATGATTTAGTATCAAAATTGAATGAGTTATGATTTCAAATAGAATAGACGACAACGTGCTGCAAGCTTCACCTTGAAGGCAAATTCCACTGTCATCGCCGGGTGTCTTGCTTCTGGGTCTACTTGTAACTCTGGTTTCACAGGTACAGGAGCACTTTGTTGTTTTTGGCCTCGATCTTTTGACCTGGTTTTCTTCCTTGAGCTTTATATATTATAATATATATGAATATATTTTATATATATACATTGGAAACTTTGTTATGAAGATTATAAATTACCTCATATAACTAATATACCACCTCTATGTTTTAAAACAATATAATATGATATTTATAATAAATGACAATAAAACTGATTTACTCTGGGAGAGACAGAAACCTGAAACTGTACCTTTCTTCTACATTGTCCTCCATATTAACATCATCATCATCAGAAACATCAAAGGAGACACTGCTAGAGGCAGATGAGTCTCGCCTTTCCAAATGAACCCTGTGGAAAGATGATATGGTGAGAATTGGATCTACAAGACCAACAACCTAAGCTAAAAGAACACAGGGAGCAAAGTCGATGCTCATTCAAGAAACCTTTTTTGCACCCGATTACATTGCATATTTGACCAATGATGTCTTTACTTGACACAGAGACAGTAAATGGACAATAAACAAACCCTAATACAGCTATAAAGTCATACCACCCTACTAAAAAACATTAAAATGTTTCAATACAAGATTCCATTGTAAACCATCTCCTGTTTTCTTTATTTAATGTGTTCTACAAATAGAGACCCACTGCGAACTCTATAGTTTCCATCAAGACCAATAATATCAATACAATTTTTGTGATGTTTTTTTAAGCAGGGCAGTCAAAAATTCGTCTTGTAGGTACATAAAGATGTGACGCAAACTCACTTTGTTTCACATGGTTCTTGCCATGTATCTGAATCTGACCACTGGTTGCTGTGCCAGGAAGAATAGCTTAAAGCGGGTGACTCTGCTCTCTCCACGTGTCTGGTAAGGGTCAGAAAAATAAGAAAATGTAGTTTATACGAAAAGACAACTTGATTAATTAACATTGTAAGGAAACGTGACAGATATAATTTGGGTTACGGCGTGTCCGTCATGTCACCAGCAGGTGTCGCTTTTACATAACATGCGTGCGTCCTAAATACACGTCAAGCGAAAACATTATTAGCTGAAATTTCAGATTGCCGAAAACAGTTTTACCCCACAGGTTCTGAGTATCCGAGGACAAAAGGCAGTGTCCGTTGAGGGATGATGTCAAGCTCTTCTTCTCCATTCTCACTCCCATATGCGGAAGCCCCGACACCCAATGGTATACTGTTGTCAGACGCCATATCGGCTGCGTCGTCCTCCATTTCTGCAGCTTTTCCCGTGTTTGAAAATCTGCGTTGTTTCCCTGAATACATGACACACATATATTGCAAGGTTCATTTACGTTTTAATGTAACCGTAGCTGATTTGAATTGGCCATGTATCTGCCTATGGGCTGCAGCATTACGTAACTGGACATAAAAACAATGATTTGTTATAATATAACATTAGCATTGCCGTTGGATTAACGTTACTTACGTTGTATAGAAAACTAACCTTAGTAATTGATTGTAACATTGGTAACTGCTCATTTATGACAAAAAAATATCGATGCAAGAAACAAGTTTACCTACAGAAGCTATGTGCTGATTTTACCTTTATTTCCGTAACGTTAGATGCATCTGACTCAGCAGTCACTTCGGTTTGGTTAACGTTTTGTTCTGTATGATAACAACTGTTGCTTTACTATAGTATCATATTTTAGCTTTTAAAAAAATATGTTAGTTAGTAGTTATTTTTAGACATGTATGTGTCCAGGTTAAGTTAGACATGTACGTTCCTAAACCTCGGCGCACAGAGCACTTTCGGTTTGAAAGAAGTTGTCGACTTCCTTTCTTTCTTAAAGGGACAGTAAGAACATTTTGTAACTTAGAAATATTTTTCGGGTTCTTATACATGAAAAATAAATGTATTTACATTACTTTAAGTATTAGTTTTATCTATTTAAATTTGATAATATAGAGCTTATAAAAATAGGAATAAACGATAGTAATAAATCTACTTTAAATTCGTGGCCAGTTACATTTTTGATTAAGTTGACTTTCAGTCCCACGCCGTGTTGGCTTTTATGTAAGTTTAAAAAATGAGTAGTCAGTTTTCGTTTTTTGGTAAGATATAGAGCAAGCTCATCTGCCACCTGCCACAGTGTATTGTTATGTGACTTCTCTGTGTGGTTGTTCAGGGGTTAAGTGGCTATGGGAACAGATCAAGGCTTTGTTCTGATGTTTGTTCTTTGTTTGTAGATTGTCTATTGTCACCATGTTCTTGAGTCACTGGATAATTTACATAAGGTTAATATGGGCAATTTTGTGTTAGTTCGGGCTTTTGCCTGCATTGTAATAACAATGAGTTTATTTCTTGTTACTTTCAGGAAAAAAAACAAAAGCATGGAAGTTTACCATGTGCTGGTGACAGATGATAAACAATGATGCCATAGAATATCAAACGCTAAGGTACTGAGCAGAGTGGATTATCACAATTTGTTTAAATTCTGATATGCACAAATTAAAACCATCTAGTGGTCAAAGTATATGAATACATACTTTGGTCCATAGTAATTTTCAAAATCATAATTTGTTGTTTTTTACATTACTTAAAGTGATAGTTCACCCAAAAATGAACATGCCATTTCAAACCTGTTTGACTTTCTTTATTCCGCAGAACACAAAGTCAACCTAAAGTTGGTAATCGAACAGCGCCGGCACCCATTCACTTCTATCGTATGGACACGAAAACAATGCAAGTGAATGGTTGCCAGTTAACAACATTCTTCAAAATATCTTCTTTTGTGTTCTGCAGAAGAAAAAGTCATACTGGTTTGAAATGACATGAGGGTGAATAAGTGATGACAGAATTTTCATTTTTGGGTTAACTATCACTTTAACTTTGTTGGTTTCCTTCACTACTTTTCTACTCCATGTTTTAAAAAGTTATCTGACACCTCTGTGGTGAAGGATCACACTCTGTTGTGACATTGTGAATATAAAGAGTTGATTTAGTATCCATATTTAAAAGGCCTGAATTCCCACTGTTGAATGCCACCAATCTTATGCATAGACTAGTTGTTTAAGCCCTATAGTCTTAAGTGCAGATGGTGGAAGACTGAGTCTTAAATAGAGCAGCTCTTGAACCTTGATCCTTCTCCTCCCCTTGTTCCTTAAAAGCCTCTCTCAATGGCCCTGCAGGCTGCAAGGAATAAGAACATCTGTCAGCAATGCACACTGCCCTCGTTTTACCCTCATGTTACTTTCTGTACTCCTTACTTTGTGTAATCCTTCTTTCATTTTGGTTTCATTATTAATTTATTAATTTTAGAAATAATACTATAAAAATTTGTCACAATACAGCTCTGTAAGCGCCATCTAGGGTTAATGTTGTCGATGTGGGATCAATTCATTGTCAAATTAACCAAGCTGTTTTATCTGTCATGTCGTGGAGATGTTTCTATGGGTACAGTGTTTCTTGGCTTAATTGGGACAGGCTAGTGGAATGAAAGTCAGCCTTCGGCATTGCACGTTTCCCCTTGAATGATCATGCACAAAGGCCCGACTATAGGTCATTTCATTTCTGAGAACAGTATGCATTTAACAGACCTCTTCCAAATGGCATTTTATGAAAATGTAGAAAATGTGCATGTTTATAGAAGATGTGGTTGTCTTTGTGAGGGCGTTTAAAAAAGAAAAGAAATGAAGGTGAACATTTTAGGTGGTTCACGCCAGTTAAAAAATCTCATTAGTTAACTCGTGTTTTGCTTTTGTTCTACTGGTGTCCACAGGTTTGTGTGTGGAGATGAAAATATTTCTAGGAATCTATGAGATGAAATGAAGGTGTGCACCTGCCTGACTTGGTTGGTCCATGGGAGCTGTCAGTGTAATTGAATAAATACATTTAGTTGTTCATCTCCCCTGGGTTTTAGGGTTAAGTAATAGGCTAAGTTATGATTGGTCAGGTGTGATAAATGCTTTATTGTAATCTATTTACATGCGCGATAAAATACACACTCATATTTTATACATTTTCGATATACTCTCTTCGCTGTACATCGTGTTCGCGCACAGCTCAATTATGGAGATGTTTCCGCTGCATGACGGCTCATTTGCCAGAGCCATCGACTGGCAAGAATGGACGAGGCGCGAGTCATACGAGTGCGCGAGAGGGGCGCGCGTGCAGACTACTGTTTACGCTAACACCTGGAGACGAGGCAGACAGCTGCGTGAATTCACCGTTGTTTTTCTCCCGTGCTTCAGTATTACTGTTATGGGATGAGAAAACGAAGGCGTCGCGATTAAATATGATAGAAAGGAAGATGATGCGTAATGCGTGGCAACAGGGCAAGGCAAATCTAATGTTTCGACAGCTGTCTCACAAAGACGAATGCGAAGGAATGCAGCTATAAAGGGAAATGCATTGAACTTGAATGACCACAAGCGCCTCGTTTGCAAGAACCGCTACAGAATTTACAGTGTAAACATGCAGCGGATGATGAAGAATAAGCAGAGCTCTCTCTGAGCGCGGATCTTATAGCTGAAATCGGAGTGCGCCGAAGCGCATCTTTCGTACCTTTGTTTGGCACCCATTGCACAAACTTTCACAATGGCTCTGGTCATGGAACCTGTGAGCAGGTGGTCAACCAGCCAGGTGGTCGATTGGATGAAAGGTATTGACATCCATATGTTTTATTGTAACAATTGATGCCAAAACAAATCGTTATTTCTTTTATCTCATTGCATTTATTGGCCTGTATCCATTTAATGCAGATGCTACATTTGCAAGCTGTTACAGCATTTAAGTCTGAGCTGCGTATACTCATTTTAAGGAGCGTTACGTGCAAGCGAAGCGCGAGCGCGCATTCAAGATGTCATGATTTTTGCTGTACTTGTAGCAGGATTTGACACATACATTTGATGTTAACGACACGCCTAAAATGACGAAGGTATCGGAATGTATTTAAATAAATGATGCGAATGAATGTATTTGGTTGAGTAGTCACGTCACCTCCTGAAACCGAATGCGAAGTGACGGGTCACGTGGAGGCTAAGCGATCAGCTGGGTTCCCTCTGGCAGTCAAATGGCTCAATGGTCCGTTCACTAGAATTCATCTATATATATTTCATTTATTTTGTTTAGGGGGTGTTATGGGGAACTCAAAACTCGTTTTAGAATCGTTGCTTTTTACCACACAGTAAAAATCTTGAGCATTAGAATAAGGTGTACCCTTTCTGACCAACATTATTTGGGTGTACTGTAATTGAGTGGGGTTTTTAGGCTGTCTGAATGATGTGGGAAAAATAGAAGAGACAATTATTGTGATTCGTGACTCAAAGGACAAAAAGGGTCCTCTCCCGTTTTTCTATCCGTGTATGATAATAATAAAAAACTGTATTGCTTCAGATGTGTTTCCTAATAAGGTAGATCAGCATCTCACTTTCTTTCACCCCTCTGATTACTCAGAAGACACATGTTCATCTTCTGTACACCGTGTACCTGTGTAAGAACATGTCTGCAGGTGCTTTTCAATGATAATCAGCTGTATTAGATGTACAATAATGTGCACTTGTATGACTGCATGTTATCCATCCATGTTTGAGGATGCTTTGGCTTGAGTTTTGTTTGTGTCAGATGGCGTGTTGATCCGTTTGCGTAAATAAGGCGATGGCTCATAGAAGGAGGCTTTCACGTGTTATTCACTTATTCATGCGTCTGTTGCTCATACGCAGGCACGTGACTGATGTGCTTTGTACCTTGTGCTGTATATATGCAGTACAAATAATGTAACTGTCTAGGTAAACAACATTGTTGCATGCGTTAATATCGGGCCCAGTGCTATGCTGGCTGGACTGCAGGGAAATCAGATATTCTAGATGGGCAACAATTTTTCTAGCAATATAATCATAATTCATTGCATGCATACTAACTTTGGCATGTTTTCTGTGATTAAATTAACAGATCATTATTTAATAGACAATACAAATAAAAAGTACTTCATGGTTTTTTTTTTATTGTCAGCTGGACATTTTTGAAGAGGCCCAAGGAAAATCTCCCCCTATATACCCTGCCAAAACGCATGAGTGTAAATGTAAAGAAGGAAATCATAAAGAAGGTTAAAAGATAGCAGAGGGAAATGTTTTTCCCAAGGGAATACCAAAAGGAGTTTCTTATGCTGTTTGTGCACTCAGCATGCCCGCAAGTGCGTGCTGTTGCTCTGTAAGTTAACCTTTCCTGAGGGGCTGTAGAGAATTCTAGTAGGGTTCAGTCATTTTCTTGACATGGCTAATGCTTTGGTTGTAAGAAGCTGGGGAATTTTAGCGACAACCGTCTGTTATGTTCATAAAAATCCTGCATCTGCTTTCTCAGCTGCTTTAAACACACGGAGGAGCAGAAGATAATGCGTTTATGCACACAATTATTACAGCCTTTTGATCAATGCTCATACACAATACATGCATGATATTAGAACCAACTGTTCTTTAAATTCACATGTATGTAGATGTATGCAGGGCTGGACTAGGATGTTAAATTGCGAGTGGCAGGTTGTGCTGCTGTCATTGCGTTTCCTGCATACATGTCCGATTCGCAATTGCATTCGCGTTCCGTTCACGCGCCTGATTCACGCTTCTAATCCGTCCATCTCTCTGGCCCATACGTCCGTTTCGGCCCAAAAAGTACATCGGCCCACCGGGAAAATGCCCGGTATGTCCGATTACCAATCCAGCCCTGGATGGATGAAAAGTCCGCTTACATGCTGCCCACGTACCCGCACACTGAGTCACACACAGTGCCACATACACTGTATGTCCTTTAGTACATCTCGGTATGTTCCCAATGTAAATAGTCTATGAAAACAATGTTACAGAGGGGTAGGTTTTTATTTTAGCTTACACATGGATGCCATTAAGTGTAAGAGAGAGATCAGATGAATAACAACTGTTAGTACAGTACCACCCTGCCCTGCCTAACATGCCAGTGTCATGCCCTGTTTTATGACTCTGTAAATGAGTTTATGATGGTAATGTGATTGATTCAATCAGATACACACTTGAGTGTTTTTGTAGTATATAAGTATATTGGGGGTATGGAGTGTTAACTGTAACTAATAGCCTACAGTTTATAATATTCACTCATACTTGTATTAAAAATACATGGTGTTTCCTGTTTAAATGTAAGCATACTGAGATTACTGAAATTATTGTTGCATCTGTAACAATACGGTTCAGGGATTATGCCCCCAGGTGGTATCTCTGAGGGCCGAATGGCAACCTTCCTAATGCAGAAGAGCCCTGTGACCTTCCCTCTGTGCTCTTTTACGGCCCCCATCTGACGCTTCCTGTGACTCACTCCGAAGCCCTCCCTGTGAGAGGTGCCATGGGCATTCTGGGTAGAATAATAGCAGCAAATCCAATAAAAGTGCACACAATGGGGCTCATATATAGCCTTGATTAAATGCCTGTTTCACTAATCTATTTTTGTGGTAATAAAGCTGAGCTGTTCTAGAGGATTTCACACATATCGACACAGCCTGTTGTGCGGATTGTTGACAGACTCTGGGAAATGACTACAATAGCTGTGTGCCGTTACAATATTGTGCAGATATCTGCCTGACATAACAGATAAATGGCCTATCTAAAAATGTCATAGCGCTGTAAAGTCAATTGAATTATCCTATTGAAACAGGGAGATGGTGCAGGGCTCATATCAAAAGGGGTCATCCCATTTTTAAAAATAGCCCATAGATTTGAATTTCTGAATTATGATTGGCTTTTTTGCGCTGTTACTTAGTAGTGAGTATATGTTAGTTAGTAGTGAGCGTTCTCATAGAAAGCAGTTCATTGGACAAAAAATTGACATGCCCACAAGTGCAAGACGAGTCAGTAATATTTTGGATTGTTTTCTAGAAAAGTGAGGATGTGAGTTTTGAATGCATATAAATCTGGCTTAATTAGAATTCTGTCATATAGATGGCCTTAAAAATAACGGATATGTAAACTATAACTAAGGCCACAATGTTTTGGAAAATACCTTTTTTTGTGGTGGTTTTTCTTGCGAATCCAATGCAAGTCAATGTGTACCGCCGTTGTTCTGTTACCATCATTCTTCAAAATATCTTTTGTGTTCTGCAGAAGAAAGAAAGTCATACTGGTTTAAAATAAAAAGAAGGTGAGTGAATGATGACAGAATATTCATTTTTGGGTGAACTGTCCCTTTAATGTTTTTTCGTGTGTGTGCGCTTCATCTGGGTCATTTGGCAGAGTGTGTAAACATCCATTATTTTTACAGTTACGAAGCTCCCAATCCCTCATTGTTCTGGGTCATGCCAATTCATAGATTTAGGGCAGATAAAAGGTTTTCGGGTCACATTTGAAGTGGACCGGCTTTTAAGCTGCTTTAAAAGTGCAACTTTTCATACGGTGCTCCTTTCTTAACCTACTTGCACATGCTATATCTTCTTCGATTCTAGCTGCTGGCCGACCACCCGCCTCACTTGACAGAGATAAATGGTCGCACATGAATGTGCTGTGCTCTTCTTTGTAGTATTTAACACAACTTAGCCACAGCGGCTGCAATTAACAGCAGATTAATGTCCTCCTTATCAATGAGTTTACTGTTTGTGTACACAGGCACTTTCTGTGTCAGCCGCAGGGAGAGCACGCTTCACTATGAGGATTAGTTGAACTGCTCTGAAGAACACTTCATGAACACTTACTTTCATGTTGCTTTTTATAATAATTGTGAAAGTTTTCTGAACAATGCATTATCTTCCAATTTATCAGATAGTTTAGGATTTAACATCAGTCCCAACTAGTTTTGTGGTAGGGTCTCTTGTGAATCTGTATCTATCAAACCCTTGCGACTCAGAGCTGTGAGCAATTCAGAATCTTAATAATAATATTCCGTCGAATATTAACATCGAATAGCATAACAATACAAATGTCACATAAAGGAATCTCTGAATGTTTCATTGATAAAAGTATTAGATGCTGCATTGCTGGTTATTTATTTATTTATTCGTCTATGACATAAATCTCACACATAAGCTTCTCATCTCATTGCCTTTTTTGTCTTGGTAATGAGGTCCTGCTCAAATGCTTTCCCCGTCGCTGTACCATCTCTATAGCAACATACAGTGACAAACTTTGATGATTCCTTCATTCGGAACGGGTTTAGATCAGCCTGGTAAAGAAGTGGATTCGTTAAGCCCCTAAATAGCTTGCAAAGCCAAATGCTTGCTTTCAGCTCTTTTGCCGAAAGTAGAAATTTGTAACTTTCTTCTTACTCTACTTTAAATATGTGCAACGTGCAGCTGCCGGAGATGTTATGTGTTGAATGGGGTATTTGACATGCTCTGTAAGCTTGTTTTTTGTTATGAAATGCTCATACAGATAGGTATATAGTATAAAGAAAGCTAACAAGAGAGAAAGCGCAGGGAATTCATCTTTTGCGGAAAAAGGACTGAGAAAATAGTGCTGAGGGCACGTGGAAAATGCTAAAGCAAATGTGTTGTCAGGTGCTGGATTTTGCTCTTAGGCCTACTGTGATCCTAATTTCAAGAATTGGTTATTGTTTCCGTCGAGTTTCTTTTGCTATATTATGTTTTGATTTGTTGCATGTGTACAAATCTCTGCGACTCTGTTGATCTTTTTTTATATGAGTTTGTGTTTGCTGAATCTGTGGAAGAAGAAAAGCGTTTTGAGGCATCAGTAAAGATGAAGGGTTGGGTGCACGAGGGAGGCCTGTGTTTCCCAGACAACGTCTACCTCCTGCCAAACAGGTTTTCCCTTATTTGTGACAAAAAGTGCTTGAAATCCACTGACGTCTGCTCATGACAGCAAAGCGTTTCAAAGTTCTTGTGTGCAAAATGAGGCCTGTGTGCCAAGACCCTCATACTATCTCATTGCTATCCAAAAAAACTTTATTTGTGGTATACACACTCAGTCAGTAGACAAGGCTGTAATTTCCCATAATCTCTACTTTGTGTTTGTCTAGTCCTATTTAATCATTTTATAACTAAATCAGGCTGTAAATGGACCAGGATGTATTGAGGAGATACATTAGATTAGCAGATTGAATAATGTCTTCATTTTTTGTTTCTTCAAGGTTTGGATGACTGTCTTCAGCAGTACATTAAGAACTTTGAGCAGGAGAAGGTGGGTGGGGAACAGCTTTTGAGAATCACACATCAAGAGCTTGAAGATCTGGGCGTTTCTCGAATTGGCCACCAGGAGCTCATTCTGGAGGCAGTGGACCTTCTCTGTGCACTGGTGAGCACATACACAAACACAAAGGTACATTGTGTTCTCAGTGAAACCATATTGCAATTACTCAGCTTGGGCAAGTGAGTTGTACAGCAATATGGGGGGTAATGCTTTTCTCTATGGAAGTGTAATGCAGAATTTATAGTAAACCACTATTATTATTATTAAACTGCCACTGTTATTAATATTACTGATATAAATATGACAAAGAGATGTATCTGTGAGAATTCCCAAATCTAACTGTCCCTATAACAACTTTTAAATTAGACAGAAGCATGTTGCCTATAATGTTTTCAACCGAGTTAGTCATACCTTTACTATGCAAGTTGAACAATTATTTACTATTTATAACAGTTTTTTAATAAAGTTATTTTTCTAAAGTCACTGTGCACGTATGCACATTTGGTCAGTATAATTGAGTCGCCCCCTTTTCTCGGTTATCCCATTAAAGGTCCAGTGTATGAAATTTAGCGCTGTCTAGCGGTGAGGTTGCAATTGACCCTTCGCAAGCAGTTTGATTGACAGGAAATCTGACCAATCATAAAAGCGACATTATGTGCCCCCGTGACTGACCACCATTTTGTCCGACAAACAAACCAGTCCGACAAAACTTGCCATCGTTGAGCTTTGGTGATTAATATGAAAAAATAGCTTTTTAATTATTGTAATAGTAAACAGAGAGATATATACCCAGTTTTAATGGACGTTCACTCTATATAGATAAACGACAATTAAGTTATAACTGACTTTTTCAATGTTTAAGTGCTATAATCGGGTGTCTGGTGCATCTACCAACTCAGAAAACGTGAAAAATGACAATCCAGTAACTTTGTTTACGTGAGCCTATCTCTGCAAGCCTGTGAGAAAACGAGCCGTTCAGATTTCGCTCGCTTTCTGACGTAGGTCGTTCTTATTATAATATTACCGCCCCCTTTTCTGAATGTGTCCACCCATGGCGCTGCTGCCATTTGTTGTTTTCGCAAGCGACATATGTGAATTAGTTCCGACACCATGGCAAAATTAAGCAAAGCAGAGCAAAGCATGCTAAGTGTTGTGTTGTTGGCTGCACAGAGCAGCACAGAACACTGTTCCCAGCCTGACAGGAGAGCAATGGATTTATTTTGTTTTCAATGTAAATCCACCAGACTGAACGAGGCAAAGCTGCAAATAAAGACATTGTAAGTACCGTTATTTTTTAAGTAAGACCTCAGGGAAACTTTTGTCCATTCACTCATAGAAAGCAATGTGTATGGCTTGTAAACACGCAACGGGATTGTCATGTGTAACGTTACTTTCACTTAGAAAAAACGCGTTTGTCTTGAGTATCTTCACTTATAGAAAGCAGTGTGTATTGTCAAGACTCTCGGGTGAGGTGAGACACAGTTACAAGGAGAGAGGACCCAAACGCAGACAGCGGGTAAGGGGTTAACAAGACTTTTAATAAATAATTAACCAAACTCAAAACAAAGACCCACGTGGGGGTAAACATAACAAAACAGAGAAACAAGAACAAGATTAACTAAACTGACAAGACTAAACTAATAACACTTCAAACTAGACTAACTAACAAGACAAGAACTCACCCACACGACACAGTGCAACATAATGTACAATGATCCGACACCAGACAGAGAACACAGGGGCATTAAATAGAGGGACAAATCAAAGGGGAACAGGTGTGGGGTATGAACTAATAAACAACCAATAACGAGAGATACAAAAGGGCGGGAACACAGACAAGGACCGGAGAGAGTATCGAAGGCCGACAGGGTCAAAATGACTCTCTCCACACATAACAAGGGATCCTGCCGTGATTCTACCACAAGATCAAGAAAGACATGACACGACGAGGCAGAATCACGACAGTGTATGGTCTGTAAACACGCGATGGGTCTGTCATGGGTACTTTCGCATGTAGAAAACATGACACCTTTGTTAGGAGTCTGTTCGCTTTTAGAAAACAATGTGTTTGGTGTTTAAAGACGGAAACAGCTCTCTCATTCGCTTTATGTGACCCTTCTTTTGTCGATGGAAGCACAGGCTCTAAGCAGTGTTGCCAGATAGAGTTGAAGGTTTCCAGCCCAAAAACTGTCCAAAACCACCCAAAATAATTGATTAATATTTGGTTAAATTTGATCAATATTTAGCTATTGTAAATGCCACAATTAATGTACCATGCTATGGCTAGCGACATACACCAGCAGCAACGGAACCACAGTAACAAAATGACAACATAAGACTTTCACATCTTTGGCCCATGGCCCCGCCCTCACACCACACACAATGCACTTTTACAGTGTAGATTTAGTTTAAAGATCATTCACATACCCAATTCATTAATGGGGGGCAGTTGTGGCCTAATGGTTAGAGAGTCGGACTCGTGACCAGAAGGTTGCCGGTTCGATTCCCAGGGCCGGCGGGTAACAACTGAGGTGCCCTTGAGCAAGGCACCTTACCCCTACTTGCTCCCCGGGCGCTGCAGTGATAGCTGCCCACTGCTCCGGGGGTACGTGTGTTCACTACTCTCTGGATGGGTTAAATGCAGAGGTCACATTTCGTTGCCTTGTACCTTCGTACATGTGCAATGACAATAAATTGAATCTAAATCTAAATCTAAAAAAAAATCTAATAATGAGTTCAACAATGTGTATTGAAATTATATTTTATACTTCAAATATTATTATTTTAACTATTATTATTTACTACTACTATATTTAAGTATAATTATTACTACATTTACTCATTATAAACAGGTGTGTAAGTAAGTAAGAGCGAGACAGACAGACAGACAGAGAGAGAGAGGGAGATTTAAGCCTACCTTTAAATGCAGAACAGTAACAGGGTTGTAACTTGACAGGATGCTGAAGAACACAGCTGAACGCAACTTTTCAGAATCACTTCGGCATATTGACTGTTTATATTTCCCGCTGAGTGCTGGCTGCTGCTTCTTTTTTGGCGGTTGCAAAACTGTCTTTGGCGGTGGCAAACTATCACTCGTGACCTCGTCAGTGGGCGTGTTTAGTAACGTCACGATAGTAATTGGATGGAGTATACGCACACTTGGGTTTTGTTAAATAATAAGCCTATACAATGTACATGTTTCAAACCCGCCCAAATTTTGTCCACCCGCCCAAGCCAATTATTACCCGCACAATCAAATTCAAAACCGCCCAATTGGGCGGGAACCCGCCCAATCTGGCAACACTGGCTCTAAACCCTGGCTGAGTTTTCTGTGAAAAGGGGGCGGAGACTAGCAGCTCATTTGCACTTAAAGAGACACACACCAAAACAGCGCGTTTCTCCTCACATGCAAAACTGGGCAATTAGGGCATGGTATAATAAAAGATCTGAGGTGTATTTTGAGGTGAAACTTCACATACACATTCTGTGGACCCCTAAGATTTATATTACATTTGTGTAAAAGTAGCAAGAAACCTCTCCTTTAAAGGAAAGACGTTTTCAGCAATGAAGTCGCAAAGTAGCAGCTGTACTGTGTTTGTTGAATTTAACACAAATTAAGATTAAGACACTGATGGAGTGTTATTCTTTTCTGTACTGAACTAATATTTAAAAGTTTACTTTCATTTTCACAAAGAAGGATCACAGCCGACCAAAACTCTGCCTGAAGTTACTCTCTCTCTAAAATTGTCAATACTACACATCTCGGAGTAAATATAAACACTTAATAAACCACATTTAGGTTAGCTACTGTATACATCCATTTTTGTGACAGTAGTAGCCTACAGCATCGCACGAGTTTAGAATTAACGTAACGTTATAGTCTCCTGGTGTGGATGCAAATATAGGTGTAATTATTGTTACAGTTATCTCAAATCCTGATTGTATCCCTCAAATTTATATTGCAGACCTTTCTGTCTGAAATCAGCGTGTCATTTTTCCAGAAATTCTTTAAAAAACTATTTCCCCAGAGAGTGCACAAATTTACATTGGGAGCGCATGGCTGATGCCGAAAGCTTGTCGGACATAGCAACAGGAACGAAGGGGGGCAGGGTTTTGCGAAGGGTCAATTGCAACCAGCGGCTCACTCCACCCCTCCCTTTCAAAGCACTATAGAGGCTGACACAGAACTAAAATGTCGTCATGTTTTTGCTTCTTTGCCGATGGAGATAACATATTTACGAAACACGCTCTGTAGAGCAGTTTGTCCGTTTAGGGCTACTGTAGAAACAACATGGCGAATTCCATGTAAGGGGACCCGCGGTGTATGTAGATAGAAATAACTCATTCTAAGTTAATAAAAACATAACGCTTCATTATTTAAGGTCTTTATACACTTCTGAAGACATGTACAGTATATTATATTGCATTTCTGTCAATAGATCTTTCAAAAAATTACACACTGGACCTTTAAGATATTACCCTTATTCTCAAAACACTTAATGTGTTTTGCCCATGCTGTTTGTATGTTTATGGTGATTGCATTCCGTGCATGTAATATTAGCCAAAACAAACACTTAAAATCCCTGAAAATCCCACAGATTATCAATCCATTTCTCGCTGTCAGGCTGACGACGCAGAAAGAGGGAAAGAGAGGTGGAATGACTGAAAGAATGTGTGGGCAGAGTGGGAAGAAAACTGGCAGCATTTGGGGGGAGAGAAGGATTACAAATTAAAACAGGAGATAAAGGCACAGAGGGAGAGTGAGGCATCGAGTGAGTGAAGGAACACAGCAGTTCTCAGAGGATGACGGAAGAAGGCATGAAAAGGAGGCAGAATGTGGGGCTGCACGATAGCCGGTGCTCAAGCAAACTGGCCCCCGTATTCATCGCTTTGTTCTCACCGCTTGTTATGTCATTTGCTTAAGCCCAGCTAGTGCCTCAAAGCCTCTTATGTAATACGTGGCTGGGGTTGTCCAACATGGAGCCCTGCTGCATTAAATATGATTACTCATCCTTCCCTCATGCTAGTCCTCTTGCATGACAGACCCCTCCCGGCTTTTACTATATGTGCAGTGAGGCATTTTGGGAAGGGGTGCTGTGTATAGTGTACATGTGTAGTAAGCCCTTTGGGTCCAGGGAAGAGCCGTTTGCTTGAATCCATTGGCTCAGGGTCAACATTTTTAGCAGTAGAATAGCTTGAAGACGTGTTTAGTTAGACTCCCCTCATAGTTCCGGGTTGACAGAGGCCTGATGGCTGGCGCCTGTTTGAAAATGTTTTTGAGTGTGACAAACAATTTTATTTGTGGTAGACAAATAAAATTGTTTGTCACGTTGGCCACCAATATACAACATTTATTTTTATTTTCTCTAACTAGTCACTACAAGCAGTGAATATTTCCTAATGTAGATCACTCAAAAACATTTTCATTTAAATTTCATAAGCAAATAAAAAAAGCTTATATCATATTTACAGTATATAATATACAGGTATGACGATTAATCGCATCCAGAACAAAAGTTTGTGTTTATATGATATATCGTTGCCTTAGAATTATAAGGTTCTATCTGACATTTTGGTCAAAATTGAGTTATTCACATATTCTTATTCTGTGACAATTTATTTACATTATGCCATGTTTTTTTTATGTGTGCATTTTGAGACTTTTTATAAGAAAACAAAAAGGTTCTATCTACAGAATCAAATTATATGTGGTGCTATAAGTTTCTATCTGCAAGAGCCAATCAGCACTCTAAATGCTCACAAGAGGACCAATCAGGATCAGCTTTCTTTGTCATGTGACAGACTCCTCAGTCACAGGGGAATATCTGAGGAAACAGTGCAACACAAAACAATGTTTAAAAGAATCCTTAAAGTTGACTGTTTTACTGATACTCTTGTCAACGAGAACATCTCAAACGACAGTTTTTTTTTGTTTTAGGTTTTGTTGAGGAGATATTTTAATATATTTATAGACACAACACTAGCCAGCAGCGCTAACTTCCTAATACCTGTGTTTACATAGACTCTCATAATGCAGTTATTGCCAAATAGTCAACAATGTCAAGTGTCTTGATTACAACAATAAACATTATTATGTTTTTTCATCTGTCCCACCTTCTGTGGATAAAACATTGATACAACAATTAGCACGGCCTTTTATGCTTAGAACTTGAACAAGAAAAAAGCATCCTAAAATATGAAATAAGTGTCATAAAATCCATGTAAATGTACCTTTTTACACATTATTATACACTAATTTCATGTTTTAACGAAAGTTATAAGTAAATTGTTTGTGTTGCTTGAAAATGTATTGCTTTAATGAATGTTTTGCAGATAGAACCTTTCTAAACCGAAAGTGATTTTTTTAGAATCAGAAGGTTTAAAAAAAAAAAGTTTTACAAATTTCAGAAAATGTTGATATCGTACATTTGGAATACATTTAGGGTCTCTGTCTTTTTCATGTATAAAAGAGATTTGTTCCTCATATCATTTTTGCCATATGAAATGCAAAAACTTTGAAGCTCAATATCTCAAAACTACTCAGACCGCAGATAGAACCTTATAATTCCAAGGCGACGATATGTCTGTGTACTGTCCATATTAATTTTGTATTTATAGACACATACACACATGCATATATTTAGGAAAAAATATAAAATATAAAAATGAATAAACATTTAAATTATTGGTAAATATAAATACATGTAATATTTCCTAAATATAAATACATGTAATTTTCCTAAATATCCAAAATGTATATGCACAGTACACAGACATTTATTCTGCATGCAAATATTCGTGATTAATTGTTTGACAGCCCTAATCATGTTTTCTTTTATTTATATAATTTTTCATATTTATATAATTTTCATATACAGTTAAAAATTAAATTAACTTTAGAAATAAAAATAATTAAATGAAATAGTAAAGCAATTTTTTTACATATACAATTTTTTTTAATAGAATTGAGATTTAGCATTTTCTAGGTAACTAATAAAATAAACGTGTTTCAACAGAAGATCAGATCTTTTGCTTACACTGATGCATATACCCTCTTTGGGAAATTTTCAAATAATGTTGGGAAAACATAGAAGGATTTGCACAAACTTGTGCAGCACATTAATGCAAACATTCTGAAAGAAATTCTGTTATTAATGTAAACTTTGTTAGTAATGCAATAGGATTATTTTTACTTTAGAATTGAAGAATGCAAAATAGAAGAAATGTCACTGGTATTCTCAAACCTTTGGACCCTACTTATTTATTTTTAGATTTTATTGTTATGCTACCTCTGTGTTGCACAACATATATCTTTCTAGAAGAGTATTTTGTACGTTTTCCTCAGAGCATAGTGGTGTGTTAAACGTGTTTTGGTTCATAAAAACTTGAGCAGGTTGCGTGACTCTGAGCCCTGTCTCCTCCACTTTTACACTCTCACCGTCTATTATTTAAAACCACTTTCTGCCTCTCTTTCAAAAAATGTTTCCCCGTAGACGCGTCACATACCTTCACATACAGACCCTGAAGAAACTTTCCCTCCTCACTTTCCTAACTAAATCTTTCTCTTTTGTTTTATTTTTTTCTGTCTTGTTCAGAACTATGGACTTGAAACAGAGAACCTGAAGACCCTGACCCATAAGCTGAACGCATCAGCCAAGAACCTGCAGAACTTCATAACGGGTCGGCGAAGGGGAGGTCACTATGATGGCAGAGCCACCCGAAAACTTCCTAACGACTTTCTCACTTCCGTAGTGGACCTCATCGCTGCCGCCAAGGGCCTGCTGGCTTGGCTAGATAGGTTAGTCTTGCAAAGAGTTGGGTTTTGGACCAATGAGATTTCACAGTGGGCGGGGCTATCCGGCACAACATCTCAGAAATAGAAACCGATAGACAAAATGTCCTGACTCTGATTAGGACAAAAAAGACATTACTTGTCACTTTATCATGGCACATCTGCTTAGAACAAACACACCCTACCCACACCATCAAATTAAACCTCAAAATTCCCAAACATTGAACAATGCTGCTGTATATATTCATGTACAAGAAAACACAAAGCCGAGTCAAAGCATCCTCAGTACCACCGTTCCTTTATCTTCCCTGCGTATGGTCACATGACCACTCATCACCGATAAAAGGCTCTATTGTGTTAAACTCATCAGTGAGGTCATGCGAGAGGCCACAGACGTCACAATCATGCTGATTTCCTTATGCAACACCCATGAGCAATCAGCTGACAAACAAAAGATGAGTAAAAAGCTTACGCACAGTAACTCTTCTCTGTTTCTGAGTAGGCTATATTGGCCCTGAAAGCGGCCAGCGTGTCTGCTCGACGCATGTGTTTACCGCTCAAGTGCATGGGACCTTGCATTAATTCCCACATCGGATGAAGCTCTCGCTTTTCCTTGTTAGAGCAGGGCGCAGAGTTCCAAACATGGTCATAATTCCAGGGATCAATTAATCTGATGCTGTGCCCATGGAATATTTATGGCCATCAGTTATTCTCAAGGGTGACAGCAGGAGTGTGGTTCTAGGTGATCGGCTAACATTTGTTACAGTCTCGTTATGAAGTGTAATTTACCTGAAATAAGTAAAAAAGCAGATTATGTGTTTTCAGTGTGCTTATAATGATAAATGATACCTTTGTGTAGAACAAGGGTCTTCAACTACATTTCTTTGAGGGCCAGTTTCCAAAAGTATAAATAGGATGCGTGCTAGTTTTTTTACCATATCCTCATTTCTTCTGTTATTTTGTATTTGTGTTATTTATTGCATTTTGTTCCTTTTATACTGTTTTTGTTGCTGTTATTTATAGGTCATATATTAAAACATGCACACAAATATTGCATCCAGTATTTTTGCCTTTTCATGATATTTAATTGTTGGCTTTTTAATTGCGTTAGTTTACCCAAAAATTGCTGCTAATTTACTCGCCCCCCAGTACATCCAAGATGTGAGTGGCATTGTTTTTCAAGAAGATATTTATGAAGACATTTGTTTAAATTAATGAAAGTTAAATCAATAAAAGTCAAAAACGCTAATACATTCAGCACAAAAGTAACCCCTGCCCCTTGTGACCTTAAACTGCCGTCGTATAAAGTGAATCAAATGATCTGTGCAAGAAACTGAACGCTATTATCGAATCTTCGGGTGAATGCCAATCGCATTCATTTGCCTCATGCACTTAGAAGGGCAGATCCTTTGTAGTGCAAGTTCTGGAGGGAGATGAACAGCTGTTTTTGAAAAAATATAGCCGTTTAAATCATACATAATGAATACAGTATTAAAAACAACACGGTTTTTCCCTTTTCTGAGACAACTGTTCACGTGGTGTACCCTTCCTGCAGTTACTTTCAAGGGCACAAGACGTGTGCAAACTGACTGCCTGTGGCTGTGGATTAGAACGTTGTAAAAACATTTGACAGACCGATCAGATTTATAAGACGTCAATATATCGTTATGAGCCGTGGATTTTTGAACTTTCAAAGATGTGGCGTCTCAGGACGTGCATTTCTTAAAGCACATCTTTGTTAAGCACACCTCTCTCCACTTATTTGAAATGTTAAGGCGGGCCAGGTGAAGATGATTGGCGGGCCCCATTTGGCCCGCAGGCCCCAGTTTACTAGCCCTGCTGTAGGGACTAGAAGATTTTTATGTTAGGTATTGCACCAGCTATTCGACTAGTCGACGCCTTGGGTCTGTCAACTAGTCATGGATCATGTGACTTTAGTTGCAGCACATGTTCTATGATGACATCATGACAGCACCACAATTCTTATGTACATTTGTATTAAGCATAAACATTATTTGAATAAATTACATTTTCAAGATTTTTTTAAATTATTTTAATGTCTTGTTTTATGCATATTTACATATGTGACTAATTTTAACTGTTACCCGATTTCAACTATTAATTTCATTATGATTTCAGTCGTTGACATGGCCTTGCTCAATCAATATTAAAATGATATTTTCACTGAATGTTCTTTACTATAGATGCACCGATACAAAAGATATCTAAATTATATTTTCACTGACTGTTCTTTACTATAGATGCGCCGATACTAAATTTCTCCACCGATAGTCGAGTGATATCTGCTGATTCTTAACTTTCTGAATTTTATTAATTCATATAATGACTATTAACATCAAACTGGTTGCAAATTCTTTTTATTTGACAGGATTTATCGGCCCTGATCATGGCTGTTTTTAAACTAGTGTGAAAAATTGCTTTTATCAGCTGATACCAACTATTTGCTGATATATCTGTGCATCTCGATTCTTCACATAATGATTTTATGCAGAAAACAGTAACTTGCAGAAAAATGACAGGGTCACATATTTTTACTGGAAAACACAGAGAAAAAGGAAAGAAAAATAAACTGACAAAATGACCACAAGATTAAACCGTACAGTTGCTGCATTGAATAAAGACTATGGATAGTGATGTCTGCATGTCTGTATGTGGCACTTGCCTCACAAGCCTTTTTGAATTAGTGCATTGGACCAAGAAATTCACTCTCTCTTCAGCACTCTCCTCTTGCTCTCAGCTATCTCTGTCTCTCACTATTGTTGTTCATCTCCCTGCCTCTCCACGTCCTTCTCAGGTCACCTTCTTCCTGCTCTTATTTTTCACAGTGACTGTACTGAATCTCTTAAATTAGACACAGTTCAGGTCCAATGGTGGAGGCTGGAGGTGGGACACACAATGTGGTTGTGATTAGAAGTGATCTAATGGTTAATGGCAGGTGTTACTTCTTCATCAGGTCTCCGTTTGCTGCCGTTGCAGATTACTCCATGACTAGGAATAATGTCATTCAGCTGTGTCTAGAGCTCACCACAATAGTTCAGCAGGTATGGACACAAACACTTATCTATTATATAACACTTTTTTATTGGCTGACCTTCCTGTTCAAACTTTGTATTTGTTTTCATCTACAGTATGAAACAAAAATGTAGATGGGTGACTGAGATTTTATAAAAATGTCAAAAGGCACCACAAACTATCATAATTGTTGTCCATATGGCCTTATATAGAACGTCTTTTTGAAGCCAGAAGCTCAAGCACAAATAATGTGGTGCCAGGAAGATGAGTGAATAGTTCAATTAAATTCCTTAATAAATGCAAAGTTTCAAGTTTTTTTTAACCCACAGTGACATTATGCCATATTTTAGCACTCTATGTCTGAAACCGAGGATGTGCTTGGAAAGCAGGATAATGTTTCTAGGGCAGAAGGTTCTTTTCTGCTGCCTTTTTTTTGCTGTCCTGGTTTGAAATAGTGCTGCTCTTGCATGGGCCATTGAGGGCAAGGACAGACTGTCCCAAGTGTGAGAAAAGACCTAGAATGTATGTAATAAAGATTTTGTAAAGCTTTAGAAGCAACCCTTAATGATATTTGCTGTGGAACACGCACGAGTGTGGAAAGTCACACATATTGTATTCTGCATTACACGTTCAAACTTTATTTAAAGTTGGCCTCTCTTCTTCATTACCGTTTTTTGCATTAGACGGCGTGTAGGTTTCACATGGAGGGAGATTCCCAATCGCTTCATATTAGTCAAATGTGACCAAGGAGTTTTCCGAACTCCTTCACCCACCGGTTGCTACGAATCAGACTAGCATTAAGCATAGAGATGGAGAGGAAATGGGCAGATGAGAGGAGGAAGAGAAAGCATTGCACCAGGTTCGGTGTAGGAGGATGACTCATCTCCTCCTCAGCTGTCTGCTGCCTTTGGCTATTTCAGATAGGTGCAAGACTCTGGAGCAGCAAACAAATCTTCTTTTCCTGTATCCTACAGGCAACATTCAGTTTCCCATCGAAGATGTCGTGAAGCTGAGTTTTCCCATTAGAGCAGAATGATATTATGTGTTCATAGCTCATATCGGGGTTTCATTTAATGATAATGTGCATTTATGTGTCATTAAACAAACTTTGTGGAATGATTTAGTTATTTATCGCTGCTGTCCTTCTGAAACCTCATATCTCAATTTTGTGCTATTCTTTCACATAAATCGTTATTATTAGTCACCCTTTTTTCACTAGGTTTTGCAAATGTCTAACCAATAAGACGTAGCCTAATAAAAGTGCTTGTCAACTCTGACAACAGAGTATTTTTTTTTTAAGTACAGGGTTTTTTCCACTTCCTGAAAAACAGCAAATTTGGACATCAGAGGTTTCGGAAGGACAGCGATGATATGAATTCTACATGAATTAAAGGCGTTTGTAACTATTGAAATGCACATTAACAAATGAATTGTTAGGCATTGTATAATGTTGCAAAAACATTATCTTCGGGAATGTTTTTGCTTTGTTAAAACCTATACATTTAATTGAAATACATTTATTAGAAATGCATTATTGCACAGGGACTTTTAGAGTTAAGTGTACTGTAAACAGAACAAAATGTTATTCTTAAAAGGAAAATCAATTTGCAATAAGATTAAAAAATGTTTTTGGAAACATGCCTTAATAGCTGTTTTGTTTCACAGATAGAAGTTTCGATATTATTAACGGAAAGTAATGTTGAAATCTGAAAATACTGAATGAGAAAAAAAATCAGTAAATGTAATGTTTGTTGTTAATGAAATTTATAATGAAGTGTTACCCACATCTGTAACTTTTCAGTAATGGGATCATTAGTGCTTAAAAATGAGAAAGTGATCATTAAAATGTCATTTTTCTTTTTGTGTTTAGGACGGCACAGTGTATGAGACAGAAAATAAGATACTGCATGTGGTAAGAATAACATTTAGATTCTTACACAACCACGTAGTTAATTTACATAAAACTTTTCTGATCTAGCTCCTTCAAAAATAGAAAGTGGAGAGAGAACGCAAGACGGAGTGTTGTGTGAGGAGAGTGAGTCTTGAAAAGAGACTTATAGACGGTTAGCATTTGATTCATAGAGTTTTTCCCATGCTGTGGTGTCAGTCAGAGTATAGCTGGCTTTCTGCTATAAATACCACGACAGGGACACATTTCATCCGAGAGTGACAGACTTGTGTTTATAACACCAAGAACACCTTCATCAATTAGATCACAAGCACCAGACTGAGAGAGAATCATAATTGGACGGATCATTTCAAAGAAGATAGCAGGGTCCCAGAAAACGATGCTGTAAGATTATGCGACTGTCCAATGTGGTGCGCCCTGGCGAGGTTCGGTCTCAGTGCAGATGGTGTTTACGAAATGAACATGTAATGAGAAGATCAGCATATTGAGTGGCTTCACCTGCTTCAAACTTCAGCTGAACTTTTACTGAGCCTCCTTTAATGACCAGGATGTTAGAAACATGGTAATGTTGCGTGGCTGGGGGTAGCTGTGACATTTTAAAGATGATGTGCTACAGTATTAAGTAGGGCTGTCAAACGATTAATCGCGATTAATCGCATCCAGAATAAAAGTTTGTGTTACATAATATATATCTGTGTACTGTGCATAATAATTTTGTAGTTATTAACACATACACATACATGCATATATTTAAGGAAAATCTAAAAATAAACATTTATATATCATTTCAATTATTAGTTAAAATAAATAAATATATGTAAATATTTCCTAAATATGTATTCATGTGTATGTGTTTGTATTTATAAATACAAAATTAATATGCACAGTACATAGACATATATTATGTAAACACAAACTTTTATTCTGGATGCGATTAATCGCGATTAATCATTTGACAGCCCTAGTAAGGTTTGTAGGGTTAGGCAAATGCATGTTTAGCAAAGCTATGAATTGTTCTGTAAATAGAATACCACACTCTTCGCAGTGTTACGTTTTGGTAGGAAAGTGACAAATGTGTTTGTTCCCCCTCAGAAATTCAAAAGGCCCCCTGATGTTATATATGATGACACTAACTCTGATCAGAAATGACTTTCTCACTGGGTTTCCAACCGTCTCTTTCTCTTAGTGTAAGACACTGTCCGGAGTGTGTGACCACATCATTTCTCTCTCTTCGGACCCCATGGTGTCCCAGGCAGCCCATCTGGAAGTGGTGCAGCTGGACAACATAAGGTCCACTGAGGGCTTGGTGGGTATCAGCGGGCTTTATTTTCTCTTTTCTTTTTCATTTCTCAATCTTCATGCTGTCATAATTGCACATCTAACATCCACAACCAAAGAAGTAACATAAAAAGTCAATTCTGAACATCAAATCTTTAACCAAATTAAAACCAATATTTATGTTGCATTTATTCTTATATTTTACATGGTTCAATAGAACCGTGGAACTGTTTTTCTTGTTTTAAGCATAAATCAAAATCTACTGATATTTAAAGAAGGGCTGTCAAACATTAATCCCAATAATTAAATGTAATGAGTGTCTGTATACTGTGCATATTATTTTTGTATTCTAAAGACATACACATGCATGCATACTGTATATTTAAGAAAAATATAAAAATGAATAAACATTGGTATGTAATTTAAATTATTGGTAGATATAAATGAATACATGTAAATTTTCCTAAATATGTACGTGTGTGTGTGTGTGTTTATAAATACAAAATAAATATGCAAAGTACACAGACATATATTATGTAAACACAAACTTTTATTCTGGATGTGATTAATCACGATTAATCGTTTGACAGCCCTAATGTAAAGCAAAAACAATTTGCTAATGTTAATATACATGATTCATAATGTGTTCTCTGAAATCAAGTCTTATGCATGTTCTTCTTAAGTCTTAAGCATGTTTACATATTTTTACTGGTAAACAAGACTAAAATACTAAATACGAAAATTATTTTTATAGCACTGACCCATTCACACCCACATCTCGCATCATACGCTTAATGATGAATTCTGTAGCTGTGTTGGTGTGAGCTAGAGGCCGTTATATTTCCACAAATACATATAGGCACATTTGGCACTTTCAATGTCTGAGATAAAAATAAACACGGCACACTCCCCCTCCTCATCTCCCTGCATCTCTCCCTTTTTAAAACTATGTGTCATAGGGGATTTGTGCTTACTGTACATGTCTGCCAGCACACTTTTTCTCGCTGTGTGTCCCGTATTTGCAAGCCATGGCTATAAAATGTTTTTTCTCCTTGCCGCAGGGCATGTACATCAAGTCAACCTATGATGGCCTACATGTCATCACGGGCACTACAGAGGGAGTAAGTCGTAATTTTCACTATAATATAAATATAAATCTAAATACAATATGTGACATGTTTTAGGTGAATCAGCTGCCGGTTTGACATTTGTAGCACAAGTAATTGTGGGAAGCAAGTGTGTTTTACCAAGTGTAAACCAATAGGTATTTCTCTCTCTTTCTCTCTCTTAGTCGCTAGCTGACCGCTGTAAAAAAATTCATGCCGGTGATGAGGTCATACAAGTAAATTATCAGACAGTGGTGAGTGTATATGTTAATTTAATTTATCCTTTAGCTAAATACTTTTCTTAGGTGTTTAGTTTTTATGTAGGCTATTCAGAGACACAAATGATGGATTTCAGCTTTAAAGGCACAGTTCACCCAAAAATGAAAATTCTGTCATCATTTACCAATTTTTTATCAATTTTGTCATTTCAAACCTGTATAACTTTCTTTCTTGTGCAGAACACAAAAAAAGTTTAGACTTTAACCGAACAGGGGCTGTACCTATTGCTTTTGTATCCATACGAAATGACAGAATTTTCATTTTTGGGTGAACTATGCCTTTAACTTGACATTTGAGAATTTTTTATGGGATGTACATTAGTAATACTTCTTGTACACTATGTGTCTATAAGATTCAGTTTCTATGTAAAATATAGTTGATGACAAGTACGTCACATTAAACCTTAAAAAATAATGGTCACATTCATTGTGAATGCCTTCTGATTATGCTCTAAACATGCAATCTCATAATCTTCAATTCTAGTCTGGTAGTGTTACGGCACTGTTAACACAGGTGTTCTGTATATGACTCATGTAGGTGGGCTGGCAGCTAAAGAACCTGGTAAACTCCTTGCGTAGCAATCCAGCAGGGGTGACCCTCACGCTGAAGAAACGACCCCAGAGCACTCTTACATCAGCCCCTGCCTTACTGAAGAACATGAGATGGAAGCCCCTCGCCCTGCAGGTGCCCATGTGCAGCATAAGCGATGCGTATGAATTGATGATACGCTGTGGCAATAGTCTCGCAATCTTTGTGCGCTCTTTTTTTAGCAGCATTAAACCCCCCTCCCCAAGCCTTGGGGCTTTGACCAACAAAATTGCATGGCAAATCTCCGCTCCAGTCTTCCCCCACCCACCAACCTCGCTTTTTACTTTCATCTTTTTTTTTAACTCTAATCTGGTGCTTATCCATCCTTTCCAAATCTCCTTCTCTGATGCTCTGGCACATCGGAAGGCTTTGCTGTGACCTGAGAGTACAATGTGGAATGTCGATTTCGATTCTTTACTGTGCAGTGTTTACTTTATGCTTTGAAAAAGTGGATTCTTCCCCTAAAATGCAAAGATATATTCCACATCCAGGCACTCGCATAGATATTTTGAAATTTAAAAAGGACACCCTGATGAAGGCCTGTTAAGGTCGATACGCGTTGGTGTTTTTAGTGTAGCCCTGTAAATAAAGGCTTTTTAAATATCAAAATATATCTATGTGGGTGCCTGGATGTGAAATATCTTTGCATTTTCAAGAAAGAATCCACTTTTTCAAATTTGTTAGCACCCTTTCTGGAGCACCCCTAGTTTTTGTAGTACTGTGTTTTGAGTACCAGATGCGTTCTTGGACCCGTTTTTTGTTGTACAAAGTTAACTTTATGCTATTTTGATCGATTGGTTAGTCTTTGGACCCAAATCTAGCTGCTCTATAAATTAAACTACCAAAGTGAATGCATTAAAAAAGACGTGTATGTTAACCTGCAGTGAAATGACAAGTGGTCTGATATTTGAGGGTTTTTGCCTGGTTTCAGCCCATCATCCCTCCAAGCCCCAGCAGCAGCGTGGCCACACACTCCAGTACCCTCAGCACCCCATCCAGACGGGACAGCTGTGCCCTTCAGGATCTCTACATCCCCCCTCCGCCAGATGAGCCATATACACCCAGGTACAATATTTACAGTAGACAGGAAAAAAAGACAAAAACAACAATTTTTAAGGAAATTTTAATGATAAGAAACATCTTGTTTAGTATTAAATGTACAATAATCATTCTTAACGTTAGTTATTTGAACAATAAACCAAATATTAAACAATGCTCACATAACTTTTTCCGGATACCCCACTCAAAGGATAGTTCATCCAAAAATAAAAATGAAGTAATCATTTATTCACCCTCATGACATTCAAAACCTGTGTGACTTAAAAGGAGATATTTTGAGAAATGTCAGTGGTTTTGTGTCCATACCATGGAAGTCAATGGGGTCCAATGTTGTTCTTCAAAATATATTCTTTTATGTCATGCAAATGAAAGAAAGTCTTATAGATTTAGAGTGACATAAGGCCGAGTAAAGGAAAAAATTGCATGAAACATGGACTTCTCCTGCATATTAGAGGATTAATAAATATTGTTCTTATCATTGCAGAGAAGACGTGGCGAATTTGGCTGGCAATAACCAGCATGCTGCTAAAGGTACCGAGTCGCCCAACTCCTTCCTGGATCAGGAATGCCGGCGGCATTTTCCCGTTTTGGACGAGGATGCGGTCCTGTACTGTTACGAGTATGATCAGAATCAAGGTCCCCCACCCGTTCGTAGAGACAGCACACCCACATACGGTACAAGCTTTGAAATACTTTATACATTCCTTAAGTGATAAAGTTTGCTTTTATGCTGATCTCAGGTCAGTTTTGCCTTTTGTATTATAAAAAGATAGAACATTCTCGTGAACACGGATCAGTAAGAACTAAAAGGATTTTCTTATGTCTGCTTTTTTATTTAGCAATTCTTTGGTACAGATTGAGTGCAAAATAATCTAAATTGAGTTTACTGTAAAAGTGTATAGACAAAAAGAAAAACATAACAATTCCACATGGTTTCTTTTGATGTCCTGCTATGTGTATTATGTTGTAATGTATTATTTGATTTCATTTCATTAGATCTCTCTGTGTTTGTCTACTAGGACGACTGAGACCTATATCCATGCCTGTGGAGTATAACTGGGTGGGAGACTATGAGGACCCAGCCAAGCTGAAGAAAGAGATCAGAAGAGGTGTGTGTGTTTGTGTGTGGGTGGGTGTGAGAGAGAGCGGGCTGTTGTTTTGATCTCTCTTCCTTTAGTTTTGCTGAACCTGAATTATTTCATCACTTCAGCTTTGACATATTCTCAATTCTTTAATCTTCAACCAGTGCTCTCAGTTCATCGCCTTGTCACCTGTGTCATATGTTTACCTCGTTTTGTACTTGTATCTGTTTGCCAGCATCTCTTGGCTCTTTGTTTGAGATTTTGGGATTTTATGGGTTTTGCATTACCATGGTAACTCTGAAATAGAGGTTTGCCAAAAATGCTGGCTTCTCATTGGCTAATACCAGTCTCAGTTGCTAAAAGAGTGGGAGCAGACAAAATGCTTTCTTTAGACATGCAGGCCGTATTTATTTTCAATTTGTACATATGCAACCCAATATTCTCCTGCATTATTCTTTGGTCATGAGAGCTTTGAATAATTTGATTTCAACTTTACCCATTGCATTATTAAGGAAAGCAGAATCAAAACTGAATCGTTTGCATTTTTAAAGATACATCACATTAAAACGTGCTTATTCTCTTTCGTGGTTTCATAATCCCACACTTTTGTTAACAGAAAATTCCCTGATGCGATATGTCAGCGAAGACAAGGCGGGGTCAGAAGAGTACCACGCAGGACGCCGCAGCAGCAGTAGGCGTAGTAGAAGGAAGAATGACAAAGGTAGTAGCCCCACCCACTACGCCCTGGTCCCTGCCCTTCAGATGGATATGCTGCAATAGGATTCTTTGGCCACGCCCACATCAGAAACCTCTTCTGTCTATCTTGTGAGTGGACAGCATCTAGAAAAATATTTATAGCTGTTAGTATATTTGTTATAGTTTTGGAACAATAAATGTTTTCATTTTCTATCTCTATTTACTGTTTTTCAGACATTCGATCGATCATCAATGCTCTCTCGGTCAAAGAAAGCTAAATTACGAGGTAAATGTTTTGTGTGATGTCAATACATTCATCACTCATTATATGGCTAAATGACTAAGTCTTTGCTGTTTTGATACCATCCTGCCTCCTATCATTTATATACGTGTGCTTTCCATCTCAGCTGGTTCCCTGCCCTCCATCAGTAAGCGGCGAATCTCCTGCAGGGACTTGGGTCAGGGTGACTGTGAGGGCTGGCTCTGGAAGAAGAAAGATGCGAAAAGCTACTTTTCCCAGAAATGGAAGAAGTACTGGGTCGTGCTGAAAGATGCCTGTTTATACTGGTACATCAATGAAGAGGTGAAGAACTACAGCAAAAAGTTCAATTACACATTTTAACGTAGCCTCTTAATTACAGTTTACCCATAATGCATTTGTCATTGCTGTGTTGCTTCTCAGGATGAGAAGGCAGAGGGGTTTGTCAGCCTACCTGAGTTTAACATTGACCAAGCCAATGAATGTCGCAAAAAGTTGTGAGTGATAAACAGAAATAGTTCAAAAGATGTTTGGCCTTTTTGGTGAAGCTTACAGATCGGAGATAGGCATGTTTTGATGGAGTTTGTATCTCATTGTGTGCAGTGCTTTTAAGGCGTGCCATCCTAAAATCAAGAGCTTTTACTTTGCTGCAGACAATGTGGATGATATGAATAGGTAAGACCAAAAATAAACATTGAAGCTGAATTTCATATTTTTTAATTTATTGTAAAATACTCTTTCCTATTTGTGCAGAATATGCATCTCAGGAAACCTGTGTGAAAATAATCATTATTTTTGCTATTTCTTTTGGTGATGCCAGGTGCACAGTGACACTACAACATGCCTATATAAGTAAAAAAAGGTTTCATAAAATAATGTAAACATTAGTTCCTCAAAAAACAAGCACACATGCTTATTTGATCATTTAATGTTACCTGAGCTGATCGAAGCTAGTGATTCCCAAACAGCTCTTTTATCTTTGAGCTGCGTTTTTCAGCCACATAAGGAGCTCCGAAAGTTACCTTTGTTACTTTTTTCACGCGTGCTCGCAGGTGGCTCAGTCGACTGAACATGGCAGCGACGGCTCACACGGAGCAGAAAAGGATTCGACAGGATCATGGTGAGAAGATGCCTTCATGCCTCGCTAAACTTGTCAGATCAATTATTCTCCTGCTTTGAATTTGTGTGGTCTTGTCTGCAGGTGCTATAAATATATGCATATGAAGTATAACATGCTACGTGTGTATCAGACATTTAAATTCAAAGCGTAACCCCTGACTGAGTGAGTTGTAGGGGGTTCATTTTATTATAATCACCAGCTTGACTGAACATTTTCCTGCCTATTACATCCCTATCTTCCAAATAAATAAATAGAGATAAAATGTTGATTTGAGCTAAAATTAGAAGAACAAAGCAGTGTAGTATGTAAGTGGTCAGGGACAAATACAGTATACAGCCACAGAAAAAAATTAACAGAGCATTCCAAATTTTCATTTAATCAGCATTTCTATATGTATTGTGGCCATTCCAGTCCAGTGTCTGTTGAATTGCAACAAACTCAAACCTCAATATTTTTATTTGAAATTTGGGAGAAACATTGTTAGTAGTTCACAGAATGAAACAAAAATGATTATTTTACCTAATCACATACCTTAAAATAGTAAATTCAGAAAAACTAAAAATCATTTTGAAATGGTCTATTAATTTTTCCACGGCCGTATGTGTCATTATACAAATAAATGGGCCATGATTTTTGCGTGACTGTCAAAATTGAGTTGTGTTTAATGGATCTTTGTTGTGTTTTTCTCAGACTACTGGAGTGAGAGTGACCATGAGGATGCTGATCACATGACCTCAATGACCAAACAAGACAGCCCTCCACCTCCCTATGACACCTACCCACATCCTACATCTGTAAGTTTTGCTCTTTGTTTCATTTTGCCTTAGTTTTCCTTCAATTTAAACTCAAATTTAGAGAATAATGTAATTTAATTCAAAGTTAATAGCCAGCATTGCTATTCATGACAAATATTGTACAAAGGCTCTGGATCAGAGGATGATTTCAATAAAAAAGAAAGACAAAAGGAAATGAATGAGGTGGAATAATTCAGAAAGGCATGATAGGACAAAAGAAGGGCAGAGAGAGAGAGTGGGTTGAAGAATGAGGTGTAAAGCCGCAGAGGGAATTGAACTGAAGGACACATTCATTATTTAGACTTTTGGGATGATTGTGGCTGCTGTAAATTCATAGTCATGGGCACTTTTTAAAGAGGTCTCCTGGCTCCATCCCTTCATTATCTTTATTAAGGAGACGCAAACCAGTCCCATACTGGGGCGTCATACAGCTCCTCTCCCAGAACAGAGTGTAAAAACAACACCGCTTTATCAGCAGCTTAAGTGGTGTAGTGAGAAAAACTTGTGATTTACAGTTTTGAGTCTGCCGCGAAGCAAGTTCAAATTCGCCGAACTCACTCTTCTAAATTTTCACATCACATATCCGATCTGCTTCCTTTTGTTTTTAAACTATACGATGTGTTCATCTAAAGATCATTTAAAGCGTGCTGCAGTAGCAGCATGTACAGTATGATAGGGTCAGGAATGAATCAATATATGTGAGACCATCATGTCGAGGTACAGTGTGACTCTTCACGAGAGTCTGCCATACCTTGGCTTTAGGTGAATTGACCCCACTGGTCCCATAATCCTAAGAAGGAGAATTGTGTGTGTGTGTGTGTGTGCGTGCGTGCGTGCGTGCGTGCGTGTGTGTCATACTTTTTACTCTGTGAAATGGGTAAGTTGTGACAAAGGGAAAAGTGTTATCAAATAGTCTATTAAACAGCCACATTTAAATTCTGAAACAATAATCAATGAGATGGTTCGCATTTTACATGTATACACTTCATGAAATGTACAAGGAAACAAGCATGAACCTTTATTACATTTACACTTAGGCATTTAGCAGACGCTTTCATCCAAAGCGACTTACAAGAGGCGAGGAAGCAATGAAGCATTAGTCGTAGAGGTAGCAATAGAAGAAGTGAGTGCTATATACAGTATAAGGAGAAGTTAGCATGTTCCTGTCAGGTGTTGCTGAAAAAGATGAGTTTTAGTTGTTTCTTGAAGGATGTGAGGGATGTAGCTGATCGGATTGAATTGTGAAGATTGTTCAACCAGCCAGGGATAGCAAAGGACCGCTGGACGAGCTGGAAAGACAAGCAGTTCAGTTTTAGACGGGTTGAGCTGGAGGTGGTGGTATTTCATCCAGATGGAGATATCTTCCAGACAGACTGCAATGCGTGTAGCTGCTGAGGTATCCTCTGGATGGAAAGAGAGGAAGATCTGGGTGTCGTCAGCATAGCAGTGAAATGAAAAGCCATGTGACTCAATGATAGGGCCTATAGGGAGGTTGTGTATATAGAGAATAGAAGAGGCCCTAGCCCTTTTTCTGCCAACAGATATTTTGATCAAAGATTTTTCAATCTTTCCAAACTTAAATTCTCAAAACTACAATTAGAAATAACAATAAAACACTTAAAATTCAAAGATGTATGCTTACTGAAATACTGTACTGTATAGCCCTTGTGACAACTAGTCCCCGGTTCTCTTATTCCAGTCTTATTATTTCACTCAACCCACTCTCTGTTACAGCCAAGTCCATTCCAAGAGCCCAAACACATCCGCCCACCCTCCACAGAGACCGTCCAGTCCCGCTCCCCACACTCTGAGACACAAGGGGGCAGCATAAGCAGTGCAAGCTCACCTGGCCGCAAGTCTGCCAGTCAGCGGCGATCGTGGCAGGACCTCATTGAGACGCCCCTCACCAGCTCCGGCCTTCATTTCCTGCAGACCCTGCCTCTGGATGATGCCGTGTTCATCGATCCAAACCGATCCGTGCCTGTAGAGCTCCGTCGCCAGTCAACACTACCCTCCCAGCATGGCTTTCCTCCAGAGCGCTACGTACTACCCATTACACCCACCCAACCCATACAGAAACGCGTCACAGCTGGAGGAGGAGAAGGGATTGGAGGAGGGGGCAAGCATCGCAGTTTTACCTTGCCCCGTGACAGTGGTCTTCACGCTATTCTCGCTGCCACCTGCGCAGCCGAACACGCAGACGCGCAGCACTACCAGCTGGGCAGGGGCCGTGCCAGAGACACAGGTTAGAACTGAGAACTCCTACAGCTTGTTTCACACATCCTGCGTCTGTGATCGGTGCATATTTCTGTGTGCTTATTAACGAGGAACAGAACTGGCACATATATCTGTGCCCGTATTAACGGGTTAGATCTGTATGAACAGCACCACTTACAGTAAAATTTTGGCACTGCGCTTGTTTTACTCAATTTGAAAATGCACTTTAAAACCTATTTATCACATCAATCTTACTCACCCACTGTTTAAAATTAGATCTGTTAAACTTGATGTGAGTTACACAAAGGCGCACAAACAGGCGCACAAACAGCACTTCCTATTTAGAAAGTCTGACTGATTCCAGATCAGTAAGCAATTCAAAGCGACATGTTTGGTTTTGGGTTCACCCCATGTAAATTAATTACTGGTTGAATGTAATGTTTTACACTTCTTCATGTAAACTGGATTTCATAATGATCAAGTTTGTAATATTTATCGTTGGCCAACTGTTTGGCTTTACACTAGGCCTGTCATTGCTGCTCACGCCCTGCAGATGCAGTATACAGGCCTAACTTGCCTTTGCACACATATTTAGACTACGCTGCAGTGCACAATATATAAAAATCATCTAAACATTGCAGATGTGCACTATGCAATATACAGCCGCGGAAAAAATTAAGAGACCATTTCAAAATTATTTTCAGTTTTTATTAATTTACTATTTATAGTGATTAGGTCAAATCATATTTTTTGTTTCATTCTGTGAACTACTAAAAACATTTCTCCCAAATTTTAAAATAAAAAGTTTCTTTTTGCATTTATTTGCAGAAAATGAAAACTGAAGAGATTTTTTCAGACCTTAAATAGTGCAAAGAAAACACGTTCATATTCACTTTTAAGCAATACAACAAGAATATTTGTACATTTGGAAAAGTTCAAAAATATGTTTTTTTGATTTGATGACCTTGATTTTCATCACAGTTTTTATGTGTCTTGTCATGCTGTCAGTCTTTCACATTGCTGTTGGTTGACTTTGTCACTCCTGAGCTTTGATTTTGTTGAAATTCAACAGACACTTGACTGGAATGGCCACATTACATCTAGAAACACTGATTAAATTTAAAAAAAAAATTTTTTAAACTCTTAATTTTTTAAACGGCTGTATAGCACAATGGTTTGCAATAACTGAATTGTTTTAACAATTTTGAAGTTGTTAAAAGGTAAAATGTTAGGTTGATGCCAATAGGGGACCAAGCCTGCTCTGTGTTTAATGTTCAAAGTGTGTGAAAATGTAAAACATGTACAGTATGTTGATTATATCATTTTATTGAATTACATAGTTTAAGTAGTTACCGTATATAGTTCAAATTGATTAACTTAAAGCCTTATTGTATAGCGCACCATACTACATTATTTGAATTGATATATGTTATTAATTTTGTGCATGCTAGTCATTTCTAAAAACGAATAATATTGATCAGATTCAACGGTGGCTTGATAACTTGTCGGTTATACAATATTGTTACTCTCAGTGTAACTTAACTTTAACTAAGTATTACTGTGAAAAGGGATCACAATTTATGCACAATGATGTTGCGAGAACGCGTTTTTTTTGCTTCAGTACTCCAGCTCAGATGAAGAACATATTAGTGGTTCACACAGCTGAATACACATCTCCCTTAAAACCTTCACCACTCTCATATGTGCAGTCTTTCTAATCCATTGTGACAACTCTTCCCCCAACAGGACAACCCTTGTTCCACACATTCACCATTTCTTACAACCTACACTTCGGCCCAAAGAACACAATGAGCACCTTTTGAATCCCTTTAAATCACTTCTGTGTCTCAGATGGCAGAGTACTGCGTTCGTAACACAAAGGTCATAAATTCAAACGCATATTGTTTAAAAATACAGTATGACGCTTTGGATTAAACCATCTGTCAACTGCATGTAAATGTATAGCCAGTGTTGGGCAAGTTACTCTGAAAAAGTAATTAATTACTAGTTACTAATTACATATTCAATAGTGTAATTAGATTACTGTACAAATTACTTTCTCCGAAAAGTATTTAATTACTCATTACTAATTACTTTCTATATCCTATATCAACCTTGATTTGTTAAGTAATTCAAAGAAAGACATGAAACGGCTCTTTTATTCATTCAAATAAAATATTTAAATATTTAGAATATAAAACTACATAAAGTAGTATTATTAACTGACCAAAGTATTACAAATGTGAGAATTATACATTAAAGCACAGATTTTAAAGTTAGACTCTGAATTTTGATGTCTATTCCTTGCACACACACATATATTACACAAAGTATTTAGTTTAATTACATTAGAAGTAACTGTAATTAAATTACAGAAAAAAATTGAGTAATCCCTTACTTTACTTTTTCAAGGGAAAGGTAATTAAATTACAGTAACTAATTACTTAGTAACTAGTTACACCCAACACTGTGTATAGCAATGTAAATGTCTTCTCACAGAGACACGAAATTTGGCTTCGGGGTTTTCTTCATCTCTTTTATTTTAAGATTAAGATTACAAGATTATTCTGTAGAAGTTGATTCGTTTGCTATGGTTTGGTGTAAAAAAAGGTAAACTACGAACTGAATACTATTCATTGTGTATGTGAGTGAATATTAGTGTGGATCTGTATTTGCATGTATTTGCATACTGTTAAAACTGCCCACACACTTTCATTTTAGAAAGGAAGAGCTGTCACTGAAAGTCCAATAAGTAGGCGGATTTATTGGCCCTGCCCTTATCACGGAGTTTGTGTTAACATTCCCTCTTGTCATTTTGCCACATTTACGGCTGGTCTTTCAAATTACATTTATTAATCGTAGGCATATTTGGAATCTCATTTGTACATATGAACTCTTCAATGCCCTCTGTAGGTCCAGAGTGGGAGCGCAGGCACCAGGCAGACTCATTGGTGGATTTGTACCGGGCTCTGGAGAGGAATAGTCTATCACCTGTCAATGAGCACAGGTCCTCTTCTCGATTAGAGTACAAGAGATCATTCGTCCGTCGATCCAACGATCCATTGCTCAATGAAAAACTGCACCGCCTGAGGATTCTTCAAAACTCATTTAAGGTATAGATTTCAAAAGAGGATGAGGGGTCTTGTTTATTGTGTATGCATAGATATGTGTAAAGAATTTAAAACACGTCATTTTTTAATTTTGTGTTGTTTTGACAGGACATTCCTCTTCAAGAGGCAGAGACGAAGATCATTCATCGGGATGTTTAAACTGAGTTAAAAGAACACAGCAGGGCACAGCACCAGTCATTTCTGCCAAAAACCACTAATGCATTTGCTTACATATTCCTTTTAAAAAAGTGTACCAAACATCTACTTCTTTCTGTCTTTTTCTCTGTTCCTGCATTTATGAATTTCCTCTGGTTGCACTTTTTTATTGCACATGCTAAATTGGCATTATTTTGTTTCGAACGCCTGAATTATTTGTGTTTGTATTATTGACTCATATAAACTTGACGGCTTCCACCCAAGGCCAAATAACTGCACTTCCAATGAACTCTACCTTACTGTAGTGTCTCAAAAGACAGGGAAAGAACTAAACTACTGATATCAATTATTTTATAATTCTGATTTGCATGACCATTGTCCGGTTAATAGATTTTCTGTATGTGATGTTTGTTTTATTGGTCTTAACTGACTGAGAGCATTAATTCCAAGTTCATTCAAACCAACATTTTTCAATGGTAAATGTTATTATGACTGAAAGAGAAGAACTGACAGGATACAGTAATTGTGTGTCTCTGTGTTGAAAGCACTGTTCTGTTGTAATGTATATAATTTATGTTGTAATATTCTGACCATCTGCACTCCAGCTATGAAAATACCCCATGTTGAGCGGCAAGGTACTTGCAATAATGTTGAACTAAAATGATTAATTCGTTTAACACTATTATTGTCTATTTTTGTAAGCATGATATTTATTGAGATGTTTGTACATTGTTTTGTAAGCTAAACTGTGGTATCTTAAGATAACTGCAAGTGTAAATCCCTTTTAATGTGCTCCTAAAAGATCTTTAACAAAATGAAACTTTTGTGTGAAAGCACCAGTGTTCTAGTATCTCCAAAAAGTAATTTTATCAATAAATTGTTTGATGTTTTGACATTATTTTAATGTTTTGAGTTACTGCATAATATAGTGCAAGTATAACTCAATATCTTTGTGTTTAAAAGATTTGATTCATATTTATATGCCAAAATAAGTTCAGGTATTTTGTCCTGCCCATTTGACAAACCATGCACTAAGCCATGCAAAAATGCAATAAAGCATTGTCCAGCTGGTTATTAAAATAAGTCATGTGTCACATGATCTTTGAGTCATGCCTTGTGTGGCCTGTTCTAGAATAGATAAATCAACACAGCATAAAGGCATGCGTACAGCACTTAAAGATTGGTATGATGACAGCTGGGCTGTACTTTATTCAATGATTGCTTAGATTTAGAGCTTAGATAACAGTGATCTACTACTGCACATACCCACAAACATCTTAAAGGGATCGTTCACCCAAAATAGAAATCATCTGTCATCATTTACTCATCCTCTTGTCATTTCAAGCCTGTAAGACTTCATTTCTTATGCAGAACACAAAAGAAGATGTTGAAGAATGGTGGTAATTCTGTCCAGTCCATCAGGCATTTCTTGCCCTTAAAAACATAATGACAACAAATAAGAACTTGCTTTTGTGATCTATGACTATTTCCATATTGGACACGGTAGCCTACAATACTACTGTGTATGTTTTAGGTAGGACATGTCATGTGTCATATCAATACCACATTTAATGGACGTTGTGGCGTGAATTGAACAAAAACAATACGTAATACCTTATAATTGTTCTGTTAAATGTTTAAACCATGTTTAAAGGCATGCTCCGAACATCCCGTGCGCTGAAAACTGCGCAGGTGATTTCTGTTTATCAGATGTTTTTTATTGAACGTGCGCTATAACCCTACAGTCACAAGAGGGGGTTGGCACAGTACTGACAATTTAGAAGAGTTTGATTCCAATATGAGATAACTTAATTTAATTTAAATTAAAATGTTTTTATTATGTTATCATGTTTTCTTTGTGTCTTATTGTGTTAGTTAGCTGTATTTTTTGAATTATTATGGCTTAAATCAAAACAAACCAACTGCAGTTTGATTGATATGAATTGGAATGCACAATAAAAAAGCATGATTTTTGAAAAGTCATCTCATTTTGGAAACTCTTCAAATATTCTCACTGCTAAATAGAACAATACAAATTCTAATGGTTCCCATTATAAACATCATAATGAATACATGTTATACATCAAAAGAACACAACACATTACCCAGTATTACAGTTTCCATTAAAACAAATTCAAATGCATTTGCAAAATTTTAAGATTTTTTTCAGCAGGACTAACACACAATAAACGCGAAATTACACTGAATGTAAATCTATTATTGTTGTTGTTGTTATTATTATAGTTAGCGGAGCGCAGGGAGTCCACACCTACTCGTGTGGGACCTGGGTCGGCCGTGACAGAGCCACTCCACCCACTTCCGAGCTTGACTGCACAGAACGAGAACACCTCCCTGAGGGCACCACACACTGTCACCAAAGAATCTCCACCGATTCACACCCGGCTGCCTCATCCAGGCATGGCAGACGGCTTTACCCCATCATGGCAGTGCGACATTACACCCTCGACCTCAAGCTCCGTGCGCCAGGTAAATTTCACATGAATGAATGAAGGGGGCTCGTGGTGCATTGCAGAAATCCGGGCCTTCGCTTTTGCTCTGTAAGCGATTTATTGTTTCTCCAACTACCCCGACCTTGCCTTGCTTAAGCTCCGAGATGCATAAGTCATTGCAATCGACAGCAGAGCGTCTTTTGTTTTGCGTATCCTCCCGGCGTTTGCTGTGATAAATGACCTTCTATATAGGGTAGCATAGCGGTGCTAGCAGAGGCTAATGTTGGTTGCCCTCTGGAACTGGCGGCTCTGCTGTTTCTCGTGCATATGATACGTGCATACCGAGTCCTGTCGACTGCAGTTCACTGCACTAAACTGACAGCAGGCGAATTGGCTGCGTTTTGTTAGCTAATATTGGATGTGTAACTTGTTCGGTGTGTAACCCGCTATGCGCTTCATAGTAACCTAGATGGGTACTAAGTGTGTGCATATATCACCTATAAAGTGTATATTGCTCTGTGCTTCCATGCATGCATTGGACACGAAATAGAGGAAAGTCCTCGAACCAGTGTCTATTTCACTAGTTATGAATATAAGAATGAATCTTATAACATACGCGCGCAACATCTTTAGATGTTAAGTTTGCAATGTGACAGGTGCAAAGTGTCGTGTTTTAACATTTTTCTCTTGTATTGAAGTGTTCCTGTTAACCTAATACTTTCACTGGGTAAATATCATTTTCACCTAGTAAGGAGGGAAGAGACGACTGATTATAATTATGTGTTCGTATATGTGTGAACCTTTTCAAACGATTGTTTTTCATGAAACTTAACAAACGGCTAGTTCCAGTCCTCGATTCTGATTGGTCAATAGTTGTGCTTTATTCACGATAAGTCACAACTACGACCACTTCACCTAACGATTCTGTGTAACACTACGCACCCTTAGCAACCACCCTAAGCAACAGAAGCAAAACATTCTGTTGCTGTTTACAGTCGATCAGGGACTATTTTTCCCAGTGGAAGGAAGGCTTTAAGTTATTTTACTTAATGAAAGTTAAATATTTTTGGGCTTTAATGTTTGTATTGTGTGGTAACTGTTTTATAAAAGCAAAAAGGTACTTGATAAAGCAGCCTTTCGTATCTTATTGCATATAGAAAGAATACACTTTTTATTTTAAAATGTTTATTGTTCTTGTGCAGTCTTGTATAGTGTCATCCTATTGTCTTTTAAGAAAATTAAGAATGGTTTAACTACAGTAGCCACAGTTTATCATGGTATTTTTTGTAAAACTGATAAACAAATGGGAATCAATCGGCCAATAAAAATGCACTGTACACAATGTCAATGCAATGTCAGTACACTTTCACTCAAACAAAATCATGATTTATTTTCCTAAGGGGGTTTTGCGTTTCTGTTTGTTTGCCTTTTTTATTATGCATTTTATCATAGTTTTATCACATGCACACTTCAAAACTGGAATATCTTATATTTTACAAAAAGTTGAAAAAAATTGTATAGGATGCTAGAATAGAAACATAAAGATAGAATAATAGTAACACGACAGATGTATGTAACAAGATCAGATGCTGGGAGTTCCTTGACGGTTGCCCCAGGGAAATCTTCTTTGCAGGTATGTGCTGTACAACATCAGGAAAATCTCAACTGCTAGTCCAACTCTGGTCATATCAAGACTGGACTACTGCAATTATCTACTGGCCGGCCTTCCAACCAATGCAAGCCCTTGCAAATGATCCAGAATGCAGCTGCACGTCTAGTTTTCAATCAGCCAAAGAACGTAACACTCCTCCTGATTTCACTTCACTGGCTTTAAAAGTTTAAAGTTTAAAACGCTGACACTGGCCGTCAGAACGATAACGGCAAATTCGCCCATTTACCTTAACTCAGTGCTCCAGGTCTACATCCCCTCCCGTCATCTTTGGTCTGAAAATGAGCGACGCCTGTTTGTTCCATCACAGCGAGGCACCAAATCGCTTGCAAAAACCTTAACTCATTCGGTTTCCCTGTGGTGGAATGAACTGCCAGCCTCCACCCGAACTGCAGAATCCTTCACAACTTTCAAAAACCAGCACAAAACATACATGTTCCGCATCTATTTGACTGTCTATGTCTTGTGTACATAAAAAAATAAATCTTGATGTTCATTCTCTCCTTTGCTTACTCCAGCTTTAATCCTCCTAGTAGCATGGCCTTGTAAACTAACCGTACTGTTTAGAGTGTTGACAAAATGTTTAAATGCTCTCCTACTTGTAAGTCGCCTTGGATAAAAGCGTCTGCCAAATGAATAAATGTAAATGTAAATAAATGTACGGGCTTTTGAAGTGGAGTACAGATTAATCCATCTGCTTTCTCTCTCTCTTTCTGTGTGTGTTTTTAGCTGACGTCTCTGCGACTGTGCGTGGTCTTCAGTCTATATTTCAAGAGCAGGAAATGACAGAGACTGTTCATGACTCTGAGGGACATGGATATCTGGCCACCTTTGTCGGGAAAAACGGCAGGTAAGCGTTATTCTTCTGGTGACTTGACGTTGCAGAATTGAGACATTTTCCTTGTGGTTGAAAGTCAGTTAACTGAAGAATCTTTCAAAACATGCCACAGTATGTAGAAAAAAACGGGTTACGGAGAGCTGAAGAAACCTATCGTGGAAATGGTGAAATTATGCGTTATTGCATGGGAAAGAAAACGTTATGTTGGGTCATTGTGTGAAGTTTTTAGCTTTGCCCTCTAACAGCTAAGCACAACATTAAAGCTGACTGACAAGAGTCAGACAATGATGATGATTTCATGGCATCTGTGCCTGACTCCACAAACCCCCCATTCAAAACACCAGGTGTGCTCCTGTGTCCAGATACTCTCAGATGACCATTGATTGGCCGGTTAAGTGCATCCTCTGCGCAACAATAGACAGCATTTAGATGAGCGTTGGGTCCGTTTAGTGGCTTTGTGTATCTATACTAAAGGCTTTGGCACTCACTTCCTGTTTTGTGTGTGGCTTGCTGTAAACACAGCTGGACGGTCTTTGTTTGGACTTAAGCTGGGATGAGGCTGGCCTGGACATCACAGTTACTGTACTTTTGGTAAAAAATCCACCATCTCTGTGCCCAAGCCTGCCTAGTTATTACAGCCTAGAAGAACCTGCTCCCGAGAGTAAATATATGGGTAAACATTATAAGAAGGTGCCAATAGCTGATTTTAGGACATCGTCCCTCTTAAAACCAGAACAAAGAATTTTTTGGATGAATAAGATCATGATTTGCATTGTGAAAGCTTTGATTTGACTGCTGTTTAAGGGTGCTTCTGCACGTTTCTTTCCATCAGGTTTGCCATCCTACGAATGCACTCACACGGTTTGGTGACTTTTGACCTGCAGTGTCTTGAAGGAGATGAAGAAGCGCAAGTGGACAATGTGAGTTAACATAATGTAGGTGCGGTTAGGATTAGAGATGCTTATAATACATAATGAGTGCATATCCAAAATAAATCTTAGCTTGAAAATATTCGTTTTTCTTAATACAGAGATTATAGATATGTTTACAGCCATTTTTAACTTGCATATTTGATTTCTTTTTTATTATTGTCCTATACATCACGGTTAAGTGTTTACGTGAATTTCTAAATTTAATCACATTTTTGGACACCCTGAATTCATATGGTTTGTGGTGAGTGCTTACCATGGTGCCCATTCTGGTTTCATGCTAACCACACACAAACAGGCAAACAGTGAATCGCACATTTCAGAATTTGCTTACTTCCTGTTTGTTTCTTGTCAAAAGGAGCTCCTACAAAAAAGGTTATATGTTTTATTTCCTCTCTTTGTAGCTACTGAATGCACTGGAAAAGAAATTAAAGACTCTCCTGGATGGAAATATCCAAAGGATCAAGAGGTGAAACTTGTGTAGTGTAATGCTCCAATGACGATTGGCATGAGTTTTTTCATCATTTGCCATATTGAAAGGAGTAGTTTACTCAAACAATGTCAATTCAAGAGAGATACAGAACAATTCAACTGTTCCTTCACGTTTTAACTGTATAAACGTGTGTGGTCAGGCTTCCAGCGCTGGTTCGAGGCAGTGATGTGGACAGATACTGGCCCACAGCTGATGGCAGACTAATGGAGTACGACATTGATGAGGTTGTGTACGAGAAGGATTCGGCCTACCAGAACATCAAAATCTTGCACTCGCGGCAGTTTGGCAATATGCTCATCCTTAATGGGGATGTCAGTAAGTTCACCGGGTCACATTTTATTCATCTGCATTTGTGTATAAGCGTCTATGGCAGCAACAGGCTTTTAGGGATGCAAATTACTCAACTTTTCAACTAATGTGCATCAATTTCTTCTTTTAATCATTATTTTGATCAAAACCACATTGTATTGTTTAAATACTTCAAAAGCATTAAAACCTTTTATTTTTTTAATGCGAAAAGGCTTTTCTATATTATATTAGAATAGAAAATCAATATAAATCACGCCCAGTAACACACTGCTTTGAATATCTCACCTTCTCATGAGTTTGCATGCGAGTGTGTGCTCATGTATTGTGATTGTAACTCAGATCTGGCTGAAAGTGACCAGCCCTACACTGAGGCCATTATGGGCAGTGGAAAGGAGAACTATGCTGGAAAAGAGGTACTTATTCTGGGAGGAGGAGACGGTGGTATTCTGCACGAGGCGGTGAAGCTCAAACCAAAGATGATCACCTTGGTTGAGATATCCTTTATGAGAATAACTAACTGCAACTAGCTGACCATCAAAGTGTTCTAGATGAAGCCTAACACAGTTTTAACAGCACAAAGATCATCAGGGTTTGATTCCCAGATACTGATAAAATGACTTTGGATAGAAAGCGTCGGCCAAATAATATTTGCTGTTCTGCCCCAAAATGACAAAATATTTTGTACAGTAAGCTAGCAAACTAAGCTCAAAGATATGTGTTTTCGGTAACACTTTACATTAAGGTACCCTTTATAAAGCATTTATAAATGTGTTCATTAATGATTAATAAGTCATTTACAATTGCATTATGAAGCAGTTATAACTGCATGAATAAAAAGAGGGATTCTAACAAAATACCTGCCAAATAGTGAGCCATTTTTAACTCATATGTTATAAATTTACATTTACATTTAGTCATTTAGCAGACGCTTTTATCCAAAGCGACTTGCAGATGAGGGAAACAATGGAAGCAATTGGAACAACATAAGGACAACAAAAAGCATAAGTGCAATAAACGAAAATTGGTCTCATATAGCCTATCACAGTATACAGAGCTAAGGTTTTTTTTTGAAAGAGTAGAAAAGAGATAGAAGTCAGAACTTATAAATGCTTATTAAATGTTTTTATTAATTATTTATTTGACTTGAAACCATTAGGAAACACCGTTTAGGAACGCGATGGACTGCTGCAGGCAGGGCCTTTATTAATCAGCAGATGATTATACGTTTATAAAACATATTAGGAGGTGAACTTCTGCTAATTTGAGATCTGTCATAAAAACCAACATTAAAGCATGTTAACATCGCAAACAGGATTTATTGTTTTTAATTGAGTGACCGCCCTAAAAATAGAAATAATCTACCGCATGTAGATACACTAGGGGTGTAACGGTTCTCGGTAAAAAAAATTGAACCGTACGGTTCTCCACCAACGGTTCGGCATGCCTCATCTCAAATCTGACGACGCATTTATAATATGGTTCGTTAGAAATTATAATGCGTAAAACAGACTGACAAAGTTCAGCTAATGTATGTTTGTCGATGGATACACATTTAATACCTACAACAAATCAAATAACGTAGACAAATTTCAATAGGATTGACGTATGCTGTAATATGATCAGTCATTTATGCTGTCATCACCCGAGTGTTGTGAGCGCGCGAGTGCAGGTGAGACCTACACTCATTCAAGCCTTGTCAATTTAAACATTTAAGTGCAAGACGATACACAAGAAAACTCGCTTGCGCGCTGTGAGAAGATCCGAAGCGTGCATAAGGAAAGTCTCAGACATGGGTCAAATATTGAGTTGTCTTTGAAGCGCTTAAACGGACAAATTCACACACGAAGTAGGTCAACATGCCCCTCTTGTCGAGTATCTTAACAAACATAGTAGATTATGTCTTAAGTGAACGGACGAAAAACAACGCATGTGTACAGTATCAGTGTACTGGATCGGTTTCATTCCTCTTAAAGCGACAGCAGCATATTCCTGCTGTCTGTTAAAAGTCAAGGAAATCACTCACTGCTTGTGACTCAATAGCTTCTGTAACTTCAATTATGATTCATCTTTATTTAATTTGTACATATGCAATGTTATGTTTTATTTGATTACTTTAATCCATTTCTACCTTAAAGTATATATACAGTATCTTATTTTATTTTCTTGCTCTGTTGTTTTATTGGTGCTGTTACTTGTAGCTTGATTATTTGTTCTTATGTTTATTTGTCAGTAGTCCCTTTTCCCTGAACATAGCACGAACCGAAACCGTGACCCTAAAACCGTGACCCGAACCGTGAGTAGTTTGAACCGTTACACCCCTACTTAACACTGACCTGAAATGACTGAGCCGCATCGAGGAGAACGCGGAAGACTACGTGCAAGTAGTCCATTCAACTGTAAACCTCAAACATGCTTTTAGATAGTTCTATTCCTTAATTAAGTGTTTACATTGATGAACTGGTGATTAATGGATGTCGGAAACACATGAGGAAGACATGTGGGAATGTATTAGATAACTTGAAGGGAGATTGTTATGAGGTAAGGATTTAATTTAAACATTTATTATGTAAACACTCTTAACAGTCTTGATTATAGAAACATAAGTAATGCACACCATTTCAAAGAGGCCCCTTTCCTGATTTTGAAACAAGACACGTGTAACAAGTTAAAGGAAATTGCCACAAACCCCTGGCAGGTTTCATAACTAACAATGAATGTGTTTTGTATTTGTGACCTTTGTTTCTTTCAGATTTTGGTACAGGACTGTGTTCCCGTACTCAAAAAGTTTGTTGAACAAGGGAGGATGTTTGATTATGTCATCAATGACTTGACAGCTGTTCCCATCTCCACAGCACCCGAGGAGGGTAAGTGTCTGCTGCTCGCATCCTTCTAAATGTGTCCATTTGATCCAGTATATTAACATACACTTGTCATTCACACAGCAGTAATAAACTGTTGTCAGTCCTGTTAGGCTTCTAAACACTTGATATGCTTTAGCTACAGTATATAATTAAGATTTAGAGGATTAACTTAATTTGGATATTAAATAACAGTTTGTCAATGGTATTATTTCTGCGAGACTTGAGAATACAGTGTGGCTTGGCTTGGAACAACACAACGGAGAGTCACTTGCATCTAAATGAATCTGAATAGTTTATCTCAAAAACAAACCATCTAAGTGACTCCTTAAAAAATATTAATTGTTAAAATTTGTGTTGTTCTATAGATTCAACCTGGGAATTCCTGAGGCTCATTCTTGATCTTTCTATTAGAGTTCTAAGACCCAGTGGGAAGTACTTCACACAGGTAAAGCTTTACTGTACATTTATCTGAAATCTAAATATAATCACTTTTTTAAGAGAAAAAACGTGTTTTATTTTCCGCCTGCAGGGTAACTGTGCAAATCTGACTGATGCGCTCAGTGAATATGAAAAGCTGTTGGGAAGACTTTCGTGCAAAGTGGACTTTTCCAAAGAGGTGGTCTGTGTGCCCTCTTATATGGAGCTGTATCCTTTCAAAAATACTTGAATTTTTTTGTGCCAACCAAACACTGAAGGATTAAAGTTTGGCATAGGATCCTTAAAATCAGTATAATTTTGCCCTGGTATAATTGTTGCAGTGATTTATTTTAGCATGTTGTAACCATTTTAATTCTTAGAACTGCTATTTTAAATGTTGCAGTGTACATTATTAGTGTCATGAGCACCTTGTTTTCAGTTTTAATGTAGTTTTATTTTGGATTATTTTTTATTTCAATATTTATAGTGTTACTTTTAGTGTTAGTGTTACTTTCAGTTTAATTGTTAGCAATTCTGTTATTTTCTTTTATCATGTTATTGTTGTTTATTTATTTTTTAATTTAGATGTTTTATAATATTATTTTTTAGTCTTTTTAAATAATATTAAGGACAATATTTAGAGACTCGAATGCAAAAAAAAAACATTTTTATTGTAATTCACCCATGCCAATAGGTGTCAGTATAAGCCCAAGAAAACTACAGTTGTATAGGTGATTACTTGGGTACACTTGGTTACATATGTCTTAAAGCAATTTTTTAGTCAGTTTTTAAAATAGGCATGAATTGAATGTTTTACCTGTCTATCAAAATTGGAAGGTTACTGTCCAGGAAACATATACAGTATACACATAAACATATAAATATTTTCCCCTTACATAAGTAAATTGTTCCTTAACATGTTGACACAGGTGGGTTTTTTACACGATCTGGAAGAAGTAATGTCTCTTCCTCTGTCACTCTCCTCCAAGTCCTGCTGAAATGTGAAGAACTCACCCTCTGATGCACTTAGGGGAGACTTGCACAAATCTCTCCTAGCACTGTTTCCATTTTTTGCTCCGTTCACGTCCAGAAATGAGCAGCCGTTTTGTTTTTTGACATGGCTATTTGCATTTTGTGTTTGAAGTTAGAGATCATAAGGTTATTTGTTGTGTTTGGTTTGTTGTTGGTTTGATGTTGTTTGTGTGGTGCCCTCTAGGGCGCGGTGTGTGTGTAGACACTGCTGATGATACTGAAGCCTGGAGGGTGGTCAAGCATCTGATTCTGAACACATTTCTGACTCCTGCCTTTGAGGATGGGCTGTTTATTTTGTGCGTCGCAGCAGAGACAAATTTTTTTTGTTTGTTTCTGATTTCGCAATGCTCTTTGTGTTTGGCTCCACTGATTTTTTTGCCTGTGTGTTTGAGTTTGTTTGCATCCTTTTGTAATTGTGGCTTGTGTGTGATTTCATCCATGGTGCTTCACAGAGAGTTTAATGACAGTGTTGCATTCTGGGATTGCATCGGATGGTTAATTGAAGCAGAAGCTCCTAAATCTGTCTTAAAAGGGAAAAAGCGTTCCTGCTGTTGCAATTTTCATTCTTGATTTTTCTTCTGAGCTGTGAATGTTACATTTTTATAATAACTAGGTTGAAAGTAGGTTTCCCTGCTTGATGTTGTTTTTGCCTTGATTTTTTTCTAGTACAGAAAAAAGTTCTAGTTTTTACTGAATGTAGGCCACTTAGATTAATGCTTTTATCCATAAGGTGCTTCGTTTACATTATTTATTTTATTTCGCCACACACCAGTGATCCTGCCCTGAAAAATAATTTCTGTTCATGAGAGTGATAATCATCTATTAAAGCAGTTGAGGAGGAAAATATCAACTTTTGTTTTTGTCTTTGCATTCTGAGGCAGCATTGCTTCTAATGTATGAAAATACACATGCACATGTACTCACAAAATACTGACAGAAAACAAGTGCTTATAGGGTTTGCAATAACTGGATACAATTCAGCAGTAACTTACATATAAAACACATTAATAAAAGCATGTTGTCAAGTTGATGACTTAAATTATAAGTTTGAGTGTGGTGACACTGGTCATCTTTTTAATTAAAGGAGTAGCTTACCTTCAAAATGAAAATTCTGTCATCATTTATATGCTCTCTTGTCATTTCAAACCTGTATGACTTTCTTCTGCAGAACACAAAAGAAGATATTTTGAAAAATGTGAAAAACAGAACAGCAACCCCCCCCCCCCCCCCATATTGTAACTAATGAAAGTGAATGGGGGGCTGTTATCTTTTGTGCTCTGCTGAAGAAAGGAAGTCATACAGGTTTGAAAAGACAAGAGGGTGATGACAGAATTTTCATTTTGAAGGTGAACTACTCCTTTAACTGAACAAAATAGACATGGTCAAAAGTAGGCCGGGCATTACACAAATATATTAAAGGATTCACGTATAGAAAAGCTTATTATTTGAATACCCAATAGTCGTCATTTAAATTGTAATCTTTTTCAAGAATCAAAATAAAACTTGTTTTTTTTGCGTTAATGAATATGAATTTTTGCATAGATTAATAGCATTAATTAAGTTAAAATAATATTACTTTCTTTTATTTGATGGAACATTTTCTAAACAAAAATATGGGCTCAAGATTATCAAAATGTAGTTAGAGTGAACGAAGTGCATTACGTCATATGTTTCAGACCGGTTTACGTGCTCACTGAACCAAACCCAGTGTTTTCTGTTACTTGTAGTTGTTTTCGTGAACATTGGCGTTAGCGTCAACAATAAAAGGCAGTTATATGACTACATTTCCCATAATGCACACCGTGCAAAATACTGGTGGGCGGAGACTACCCGTGTGAACGTAGATATTTGTACCTGTCTGCTGAACTCGTCTGATTTATCGTTAATGTGCAAAGTGTACAACTGTACTGTTTATCGAAAAGGACTCATATGGTGCAAAGAGGAGGTGTCGCTTTACCTGCCGAAAGGGTTTCGCTTTCCTCACGCCATGGAGAAACAGTTGCATTTGAATCTGCTAGCTTCTAAACCCCCGACGCCAGGTTTGCAGTCGGGATCTAAATTAAGAATGGGGTGAGTTTACACTTTAATCATATGCCTGTCGAAATATCAGATTCACATCAGTGCACACAAAGTATTTAAAAAAACGTCGTTGATCGCTGATGGTTGTCGCGATCTCGAGTTTTAAATTAAAGATTCGTATCTCGAATGTTTCCTTACATGTTTTTAACTCCTAAAACACTCCTCTGCTGTCTTAAAAACATTCACAGATAAAACCAGCTGGTTACTTAACACCTAATATAACTGTTTTGTACTCCAACGGGATCTCCTCCCGTGACTTGTGTGTCATCCAACCACAGCGATCACGACTCACTCGAGCAGGCGTGTTTTGCCATTGATGCTCATACCTAACCTGAGCTCGAGATCTCTCTGGTCAGTTTAACTGTGACTCCCTGAGATGTTTTGACACTTTGAACCCCTTATGAGTACACGATAGAAATTCTGAAGGTTTTTATTACACATAGATTATGGAACCCTTATTAAATCCATAACAAAATGCTTTTATGTAGTGTATGTGAAGTATCATTCTTGTTGGTTTTAACTGTGTTCCATCCGACAGATAACATATGCCACTACCTCAACACATTACCTATTGACACCCTCAGAGAACACTAGTTTCAGTACAATTCCTATTAAATCCAATCATATTTCTGTTATAGCGTCTGTAGTTTTTCATATGGGACGCCAGACTTAAACCCAAAATGGTGTTTAAAAATATATAACCATGAAAGCTCTTAATTTCCTAAATCGCTGTATTTTGTTATCTCTTCTTTATGCAGACCTGGAAGAAAACGAGATTTTACCCCCCTTCCCTGGAGTCAGTACTTTGAAACCATTGAAGACGTGGAGGTGGATAATGACAACAGCAAAGACATATCCTTTGCTTCAATTCCCAGCAGACCTTTGACTAATAATTGCACAATATGCATGTTATGTTATGTTATGTAATATGTCTCAAATGTCATTATTTTATGCAAATCCTTCCTTAACTCCTCTGCACACATTCAGAATTTATAGCAGTGGATCTCATGGTCCTGTTTTGCTCTTGCTCCATGGAGGAGGTCATTCAGCTCTTTCCTGGGCGGTCTTTACTGTGAGTTTCCTGCCTATTAAATAGTGCTGCACGATTAATCACATCGCAATCGCAATCGCGATGTCAGCCTATGCGATTACATGACGGCAAAAATTGCGATTATATTAAAGAAACAAGTGCATTCGTGGACGTGACAATACATCCATTCGAAGTGATGTATGCCCAGAGAAAAAAAAACGAGTTGTCTTGTGTGGCGGTGGCGCGTGTGCTTGGTCACGTGACTTGCGGGGCGCAGTGTGGAGACGGGAGAAAATGGATACGGAGCAGGCCGACTCTGAACTAGTGCCCAGAAAAAATGCTACCTCTGTTATTTGGCAATATTTTGGCTTCAGGATATCAGACACTGAGCAGAGAGAGGTACTGTGCAGAATTTGCAAAACTAAAGTTGCTACATCTCGTGGCAACACAACAAATTTATATCAGCACCGGAAACAACACAGAGAAAAGTATGATGAATGCATGACGGTAAAAGCCAAGAGTAGTAAAGAGACCGAACAAAACCAAGCACAACCTGCGAGCAGAACAAAACAACACATAATTACAGATGTGAGTAGTATATATGCGGGTCATAGTGTCAAAATGATTGACAGGTATGATTGATGGGGTCATTGACCTTTGCGGAGGGGGAGGGGTGTTGAATTACTTCCGGACCACCCACGTTGCGAGGGACTGCCCACTTTGCGTTGACCTTTGACCGTATCCTTCCCTTAGTGTGGTACCGCCCACGTCGCGTTGAACTTTTGACCGTGCCCTCACGTCCCATTTTTCCGGGGGCATGTATTAGGGCATGTTTTAGGATGTATTGCTACATATCTTTAGCATGAATGAAAATATGTAATTTAAAGGAGATGATGAGATCATTATTAATACGCAATCATTGGTTATTTAAACACCGTTTAAAAATAATAATGAATAAGACAACAACTACACAAACACTGTTTGAATAAACAAACAGGTTTAAATGAATAATCATGTGATTAAATAAATAAATAAAGCAT